>NC_041401.2:147962963-148263088 GCF_900747795.2 Erpetoichthys calabaricus | reverse complement strand
TAGGACCGGGAGAGAGAGCATTTCCAGATAGGTTTCTCCCCTGGACCGATAGAGGGCAGCCCCCTTGGCTTCCATGGGTCATAAGCATAGAAGCTCATTACTGTTGGGGCCTGTGGACACCACCAGGGGGCACATGGATGTTCCCGGGGAATTATTTGGCAGCACTTCTGCCACACCTAGAAGTTCTGTTGAAAGAAGCTCGTTGGACACCTGGAGTCCTTCCGGGCGCCCTATAAAAAAGGCGTACAGCCGCCCTAACCTGACATAAACAGGCAGGCACAACTTCCAGTCCAGCACACAGGTTTATTTACAACTGGGGAGCTCTATTTACCTGCTCCCCACAGCAAAGTGCATAAGAACCTCAGTACACAGTTCATATCACACTTCTTCTCTTCTTCCTTCTGCCTCCACTCCTCCAGGCAAGCTTCATCCCCCTCCTCCTGGCTCTGGCTCTTAACTTCTGGCAACTGGCCCACTTTTTATAGGGCACCCGGAAGGACCCCAGGTGCCATGAGCTTCTTCCGGCAGCACTTCCAGGATGTGAAGGAAAAGCTGCCAAATAGGGCCCCGAGAACATCCATGCACCCTCTGGAAACCAAGGGGGCTGCCCTCTGTCAGTCTGGGGGAGAAACTGTCCTGGAAATACTCTCTCCCCCAGTCCTCCATAATCAGGACATCCTGGCCTGGTAAAGGCCCCAGCCGTCTGCCATAGTAGCTTTGATTGGTCTATCTGTTTGCAGATATCCCAAATCTCTATTGCTCTAAATGCATAATTCTATAATCTCAGAGACTATTGGATGAAGATATGACCCTTAGATTTCCAAGTGACAGCTAAAGAATGCACTCGTCTGTATCTTTTAATAGAATCCATTTTGTACTTTAACAAAATGAAATCTTGCTTGTTGCAAAATGCTATACTGCTACTCTTGTCTTTTGGTCAGTAATTCACTAAACAAGCTGCAAGAAAAATAAAATGTACTGAGTTGCAACTAAGGCTATGTTTTTTTTATTTAAAAATGGCATTGATAAACAAAAATGATTTCTGTCCAGACTAGTGTTTTCACATCGCTTACAAACATTATCTCTACACTGAAAACTACACACTAAAAAAAAATAAAACACATAAGATGAAGCCATTCATACACTGGGGACACGCATAGCAGCAGAAACAGGTGAAGAACATTTTCCTTAAAGTGATGGTAATGCCACCGGCCACAGGATTTATCACATAACTGTAGAGACTGGTAAAGTCTAGTCCTTAGTGGGACTGCAAGTGCAAAGCCAGTGGATTGATGCCATGTCAGAAATAAACAACAGCAGGAATGTAAAGAAATGCAGTTTTGGTTAAATTAAATTAGCAGTGCCAGGCCACCTGAGATAAGGGGCATTATAGCATTATGGGTAGGAAACACAAAGTTTGAATGCTTTATCTACATTGCTGCATAAAATAAAATATAATAATAACAATTTTTTTTTAAATACAACCATTCATATACGAGTAGAATTATATAGAAAAAGCACAACACAAACTGTTATCTGCCAATATATATAAATATTTAAGTAGGAAAGTGCTGTCGTGATGCCTGTCTGCATACAAAATGACAGCAAATGAGCCACGAATATCATAAAAAGGTAAAGGTAAGGGAGAATATCATGATCAAAGAGTCATCAAGGTCTCTCTTCTCTCTTTCTGTCTCTTTCTCTTCTCACTAATATCCAACATATCAATCACTGTTACTGGCATATAATTATTAGAATGCTAGCCACAGTACTTATTGAAAAGAGGCAATAGAACAAATAAAAAATATCTCTTATCTCTTATGTATTTGCATGTATTGGTGGGGATGAACATCTCTTCACTGGTGCTCACTCTGCGAGGCGTGTTCACCATTTTAGAGGCATCTTTTTCACATCCTATCTGGTTTTGTACTTACCACCTTTGAAGGTAATGCTCTCAGTGTGCCTCATACATCTTTACTACTCCTCATGTGTCTCATGAGCGATGCTGAATAGTATTGTGCCTGAACTGAATCTTATATTGTCCGGTAAGTACGTGACAAAAGCAAGCAAAGATTAATTCCTCTTTCACATCACCAAAGCCAAACTGCCCAATCAAATTTCTCAGAGAAACTTAACACACAGATCATAGTGTTTTATTATATTGTAGATATTGTAAATTTTAGTTATCTATGAAACATTTCAGTCATAGAATACAGTATCTCTTGTATAACAAGTGATTGATCCAAGGGAATTTTTATACGTTTCTTAGGGATCTTCCTCTTGTCCTTAATTATAGTAAAAGATAACCAAGTTACAGAATAATTCCATATTCTGATAATATTTTGTTTATTTAATAACTATACTTCGATACTAAAAACGTAAATTCGGCAATTGGTTCCTTCAATTTTGTTCGCTGAACTTAAACCATATATTTCCAGTATTGTTGATCTGTCCCCTATAAGTCTGTGGAGGAACCAGAGTCCTTTATTTTATGGTGAGCTGGTTCAAGACATTAACATTTTACATAGTTTTCTGCAGCAGCTGCCTGATTTGGAACCTGATGAAATTCTCCAAAGAGTTTCTGGCCTGGAGTTTGAATGTGCCATGCCAAAAATGTTGGAATTCTCCTTCATCAGCCATTCTTTTGTGGATAGGTTTGTGTAGGATTGTTGCTTGCTACAAGACCATGATGTGCATTAGCTATGGCTGAATGTCAGGCGTTCATCAGGGTCTGCAGTTATTTAATCACATTTTCATACAGATTTTGTATTGTCTTAGTGTCTTTATAGATTCTGGTTTGTATCTTGTGCTTTATTTGTGTTCATGTGATGACCTCAGTGCAGTCAAGATTCTCATTTTTTGGTATAGAAATAAATTTTAAATTATTTTGGTTCATTTTTATGGCATATTTATAATGTTTATAAAGTTGTATCTTTTTTACTCATAATTATGCCATTTTGTTTCTTTTTTGCTGGCCGTTGTTCACTGACATTTTATGACCATTTCAATGGCCATGCCAATATTGTTTGCTAGTACTTTGCTAACGGAAAGTAATTTGGTACACAACTCATATTATGGCCCGGCAGGAACAAAACTTCAGGGGATGACAGGAAGGCAAGGACGTATTCAAAATACATAGTGAGGGTCAGAACCAGGAGAACAACTATCAGTAACCTAAGCCAAGAATCGTGAGACAAAATCTCAGAAGGACAAAGAGTTCAAAAACCAGAGAAACAAAATAAAGAAAAATCTTTGAAAGGTTTAAAAAGGTTTTGTAATCTTTGTAGTCGGGTAATGAAGCACACCGCTGGATGACCTTTTATTCTGTCGCATCATGACTGGCAGGCCATGGCCTCTAAGGACACGCTCACTCCAGGACAGTCCTAGCAAAGGGAATCAACAATAGCAACACCAGTGTAACAGCCCAAAGCAGAAGTCAAAATGAAAACTATATTTCAAAAAAAAAAAAAATGAACCCAGTTGGATACATTAAGGTAGTGGTTCCCAAACTCAGTTTCTGGGGTCCCACTGTGGCTGCAGGTTTTTTTTCCAACAAGATTCACGATAAGTGGTAATAACTGATAATAACTGATCTCATTTAATAAGCTGCTCTTTTTTCTCTTCTCTTATTCTGCATTTAGAAAAGCACTGCAGTATGATTTTTACATTTATAAGACTTTAAGAAATATTTCTATTTTTGCTATAGCTTTAAACTCTCTTTTGTTGTTTTCCTATTACTTTCCCCTTTTCTGTGTAGTTTGCTCCTTCCTGGGCAAATGACACTGAATGATGAAAGGCTGGACTGCTTCAGAATTAGACCCTCTAATTAGTAAATAATGGATTAAATAACCAGATCATCAGGAGAAGCACAAAGAGTAAAAAAGACCATATTATTCTGGGGGAATTGCTATGTACATTTTAATAAAAATTTACCAAACTTAGTTTTGTAATTTCTACATTGACCCCAAAAACACTGAAACTGGGAAATAGCAGCTCACTTAATTAGGCAAGGAGTCCAATTAAAAACAGACGTTGGATGGAACAAAACCCTGCAGCCACAGTTTAGCAACAAATGTGTTAGGGTATAAAATCCCCCAACAGAAGCAAACAATATTTAAAATAGGACTCCCTGATATCACCTAAATACAATAGCAGCATGGTACTGCTAACATCTAAGTTTATGTATAAAACCTCTGAAAAAGAAGGCTTTTGGTTTGAAATTTACTAAATTTACTTAAGGAAAGGTTATTAGATAGGTTTTTGCTTTTTGAAGTCTCTCAATCATTACTTTCACTTTGTTTCTGGTTTATTGTTTGGGCTTTGTTTATTGGTTTTGTTTTTGACCTTCTGGCATTCTTACCTTAGCTTATTCAAAGGCTATGATTCTGACACCTCAGTTAAAGTATGTGATGCTCTCACCTTCTTCATGCTGACTTAGACAGCACTATCCATGAGGTGTTCATATATGATGTCGTGGATTCTATTTTGTAAAAAAGCACATGGACTGTTTTACAGTCATATAGGACTCAATGGTTTGTTCTATCAGAGGAATTAAATTCTTTTTAGAGTTAGAGATTAGCAAACAACGTTTCAGGGACCGGGCAATAGGTACTGCAAGTAGCATTGATCAGTAGCACAAATGATTATTGTAACATTTTATCATGACAAAAGAACTAAATGAGAATAAAAGTCAAAGCAAACAAAAGTCAAAAACAGAATTGTTTTTCCTGAAACATTCCTTGTATTGCTTGACGACTAGCCTCTCATGGGGTCTTTATTTCATTAGATTGTAGTTCAGAATGGTGTTTAATGCAAGTGATTCTCTTATATCAATGGCCACCATAGATAGATAGATAGATAGATAGATAGATAGATAGATAGATAGATAGATAGATAGATAGATAGATAGATAGATAGATAGATAGATAGATAGATAGATAGATAGATAGATAGATAGATAGATAGATAGATAGATAGATAGATAGATAGATAGATAGATAGATAGATAGATAGATAGATAGATAGATAGATAGATAGATAGATAGATAGATAGATAGATAGATAGATAGATAGATAGATAGATAGATAGATAGATAGATAGATAGATAGATAGATAGATAGATAGATAGATAGATAGATAGATAGATAGATAGATAGGAGCCCCTGTAACATTTCTTGACACACGTCTACTGAATGATCTGTTGACTAAAAGTACTCAATGTCAGTGTTTCACAGAGCGGGGATGTGCAGCATTGTTCATAATGGTACTCAGTTTTATTTTAATACTCTCCTCTGCTACTACCTCTAGGGGGTCCAGAATGCATCCTATAACTGAGCTTTCCCTCTTAATTAGTGTGTTTATTCAGTAGGCCTCCCTTGAAGTGATGTTACTAGCCCAGTACACCACAGCATAGAAAATTACACTGGCCATCACAGAATTATAGAAGATGTGGAGGATTCCACATCCCACATTAAAAGAATGCAGTCTCCTATGGAAAAAGAGCCTGCTCTGCCCTTTTCTATATAGTTCCTCTGTGTTCTGAGACTTGTCCAACTTGTCATTAATGTGGACCCCCAAGTACTTGTAGCAGTGGACTACCTCTACATCCACTCCATGAACAGTGACTGAACAAAGAGATTCTTTGGTGCGGTGAAAGTCAATAACCAGTTCCTTGGTTTTGCTGATGTTAAGATGAGGACAATTCTCTTTGCACCAAGAAACAAAGTTCTCTGTCTATCTCCTATACTTTGTCTCATTCCCCTTATCCACTGCATAAGTGCAGAATCATCTGGGAATTCCTGCAAGTAACATGACCTGGTGTTATAGTTATACTCTGAGGTATACAGAGTGAAGAGAAATGGAGACAGGACTGTTCCTTGTGGTGCTCCAGTGTTGCTCACATCTGCATCTGAAACCCAGTCCTTGAGTCTCACAAACCGCCTGACAGACAGTCCATTATCCAGGACATCATAGACCCATCAAGATGAATATCTCTGCTTTTACCCCTTAAAAGGGATGGCTGAATGGAACTGGAGATGCTGGAGAAATTATATTCCTCACAGTGCTACCTGCTTCTAGAATCACAAAATGGTGGCAACCATGATAAATCAAGCACACAAAATGGTGAAATCAGGATGTCAATGTGGTAACAAAATAAAGACAGAAAATGAAAAAATAATAAAGTTCAAAAATTAAAACTATGTTAATCATAACACTTTCCTGTGAAGTGCATTCATTCTCTGTTGGTCCTTAACTTTTGCAATAGAAACTCTGAAGGTTTTGTTTGTTTTATTTTGAAAGACACACAATTTGCTAATAAAGCAGAAAAAGAGGCAATGTGATTACTGGAGTTTGGAACTGTTCTTAGAGCCTTTTTGAATATAATAAAGTAGGGACTTCTGTCAGTTTGGAAAAGGGTTGGGCTTCTTTGATATGTAGGTGCAATACTTTGTTATTCAGAATAGAGATTTGTGTATTTATTTTTTTCACTTGTTTTTTTATTGTGGACAGGTAAACTTAATCTCTACTATTCAGGAAATAAAAATAAGTGTCATAATTGGCACACATTTGCCTTGTTGTTTAATTTCCAATCATCCCGATTAGGACAAGGCCATGGAATTTTTCAGGAACATTTTCTGATATAAAGCAGAATCCATATCTCTATTGGTGATGGCAAGCTGTTACTATTCATGACATTTCAAAAATTTATATCTCTCCAGGTACATTTTTCTTCCAACTTCGGATGGTGGCTTTGGGAATTTTTGGCACTGGAGAATTAGTTCTCTTTATCCATTTTCTTTCTTTGAGGTGTAGTTATTAAAGTACATTAAGACGTCAGAAGAGAAGGGGTGGACTTGTTCAACCTAACAGACAAACTACACTCACATAACAGCTCTTTACTACAGCAGTGTGCAGAAGAACATTTCTAGGCCACACCAGCAGCAGATCATTCATGTTAGTTAAGAACAGAGGACGTGGCCGTGGTGGAAATGTGATCATTAAAAATCGGTAGTGATCTCCCGTAGACTTTCTCATATACTCAGATATGGGGATGGATATTTTAGGAGTAAACAGCAAGACAATTACTATATTTTTATATTACACACATTAAAGAACCATCAACAACAAATCAAACCAAATTACTAATATATTGAACAATTATTATAAAAGTAAAGTTGAATAAATCAGTCTTCCGGTTAGCGGAAATAGCTCAAAAGTTAATAGAAATCTATGTTTTGTACCTAATAATTGCATGCAATATTTGGTTGACCTAACTGAAAGCGTACTGAAGTTATTGTGTTTACATACACACACACACAGACAGACAAACAGGCATAATTCCAAAAATGGCATTTTCAGACTCAAAGGAGGTCTAAAACGCAGAGATTCATCAAAATCTCAAAACTGAATTTTTTGGATGATTACAATACTTTCCCTACGAAAAAGTAAATCGGACTCAGGAAGGTCTAAAACGTTGACATTCATCAAAATCTCGAGGTCAAATTTTTGGACGATTACAATACTTTCCCTATACTTTGTATAGAAAAAAGTAAAAATTGACAACTGAAGGCAGAAAATTTTTCTAAAAACATCTCCAATTCTGATTTAGGAGATGACAGAGACAGAATTTGACTTAAACAGCACATATCCATGCTTGTGTCAATAGTAGAGGATGGCAGAGGTGACATTATGAATTGGGGAATGTCTTCTTGGCAGACAAAAGTTCTCTGACTAACAACTGGAGGTTATTTAAGTGTCACAATGTATCGAAGCTTTGTTGCTGACCATGCACACTCTTTTATTTCCTGCTGGAAATATCCCTTTTTCAAAATGCACAATATCACAAAGCCTGCATCATCTCAAACCGATTCCAAAAACATGACAGCGACTTCAGTTAACTCCAAGGTGCCCGCACAGTCCCCAGATGTTAAGCTAGAGGTTCACCTTTCGGATGAAGTGGAATGCAAGATTCACAGCACAAAAGATTCCACTGAACCGGGCAACGAACAAAATCTCTAAGAAATTTTGCCAGTGCCATGTTGAATCTATTCTTCAAAGAATTCAGAGCAGTTTGGAGGAAAAAGGGGGTAGTGGTCATTATAGTGAGTCTGTATAGAATAGAATGAAATGTGTCACCTGGCCCCCCTTTTCTGAAACACATTTAGCTGGTGGAAATAATTTCCACAAAGTGTCCTAAGCTGGCTTTAACGAATAATCAGTAGTTTAATTCTTTGTTTGTTAAAAGCTAGCATTTGGACAAGTAATGTTTCTTTGTCAATGTCAAAAGCATTGATTTAAGTAAAAAAAAAGTTCCTTGCTTACTGATGCATTTCTTACAGGGCATGATATTGATTCAGTGTGAAACAAATCCAGAAGGGATCCAGCTTCCTATCTGAAAGAGTAAAAGGGAGAACAAGTTAAAGAGATAACCCTTCTTGCTCCTCACAAATTGTAATGAAATTTAATCTTTACAAAGGAAATCCCTACACTCCATTTCAAAACAACTTTACAAACAAGCTTCCAGCCATGTGAGCAGGGTTATTAGTTAGACTTTTGTTCTGTAAATTGAATATTGTTACGCCATAACAAAGCAGGACTGCAACACTGGCATACATGAAAGTCCCTTGATGTCAACTCCTCTCAGGGCCTGTTCATTTTAACCACTTTGATAGGCAGTGAAAGTAGGTATTTTGCGCACTCTTAAGGAAGATTAGGAAGTTGGAGACTTCCACTTATGTTCAGCTGCTCTCCCTTTGATCCTCATATAAAAGAAAAATTTAAAGAGGCAGCCATACTGGAGAGTGTCTGTCTGTCAGATGTTAGCCCTCCACATGCCAGCCCTCCCCCTTCTAAATACAAAGTTGTACTTTCCACATTGTAGTTTCATCACAAGGTCATCTGCTCTTATCGTATGTGTCATTCCATTTGTATTAAATCATTTGGCTCTGTTGCAGCAGTGTGGATTACCAGTACTCTACGTGAGTTATGTCGTTAAAGCACTTGTTTGATGCTATTTTATTCATCCAAGCACGTATGTTATTAAAACTTGAAAAATCTGATTTTGCATTAATTTTATGCTTCATATTTCAAAACATGTTTTGTTAGAATTTCAACATTTTTGTCATTGTTATTATTAGGTTTTGATTAAAATTTCAAAAAATAAAAGTTATACTTTTTTTTTTTAACTGATGACTCCCCCTCCGCCTCATTACTGTCTCATATGACCTTTGGTGATCACTATGCTGTCCTATTTTGCCCACATCTTTCAATTGTCCCTTTCCATCATTCACAAATAATACCAACAAGGTTTAATTCTATGAACTGGATATGGTTTGTAATTCAGCACTGAGGTAAAACCCAGTATCATTCATATTTGTTTTTATCACATGTAACATATGTCTTTCCCTCCAAATGCTTAGCTTTTATTCCCACATCCCAAAAGCCTGTAAGTTAGGTAATTGGTAACTTCTGACTGACATCATTTCAGTGAGTGTGTGTGTGTGTGTGTGTGTGTGTGTGTATAAGTATATGCCCACCCAGCGATCAAATGCCTCCTGTTATGATTTGGTTTAGTTTTGCATTTTCTTTTCATTGCCTTGCACTTTGCCTAGGTTATTTTTTTTATATTCATTCATTTTTTACATTTGATTTTAGTTTCAATTTTGTTTATCCATCCATCCATTTTCCAACCCGCTGAATCCGAACACAGGGTCACGGGGGTCTGCTGGAGCCAATCCCAGCCAACACAGGGCACAAGGCAGGAACCAATCCCGGGCAGGGTGCCAACCCACCGCAGGACACACTCAAACACACCAAGCACACACTAGGGCCAATTTAGAATCACCAATCCACCTAACCTGCATGTCTTTGGACTGTGGGAGGAAACCGGAGCGCACGGAGAAAACCCACGCAGACACGGGGAGAACATGCAAACTCCACGCAGGGAGGACCCAGGAAGCGAACCCAGGTCCCCAGATCTCCCAACTGCGAGGCAGCAGCACTACTCACTGCACCACCGTGCCACCCCAATTTTGTTTACGGTGATTGAAAATATTTTGCATCTTTTCTGACACCCTTTTGATTTTCTAGGTGCTCCACCAATGCCACAATGCTGACTTGCAATGATGGCAAAAATTGCACAACACATGATGTTACTGTTCCAACAGCATGTCTCACTCTCACGTCAGTGTCATGCACTGTCTTGTTATCCAAGATTGTGGATTAGAACAGAAGATTCTTGCATGTATAAATAGTGATTAGGAGTTACTGTAACATAATTCGTTATGTTTTTCCACTTCAAGATTAATATACTGTTTTTGACTTAATTGTTTGATAGAATTGATTTCTTGATAATGGTTTGTGGCCCATTTCAAGGACTGCCTTTCATTTTCTGGTGTCTTAATTCTCAGTCTGTCACTATCTACCAACCCAACCCTCACAACCTCATTAAAGTAGTTGAATCTGACTTTGGCTACACTGATGGTAGAAGAGGCAGCCACAGATTCAACTAGGGGTGAGAGTTACATTCATTGTCTAAGCCTGCACCGATGTAATAATAGTCACAAGAACTTATCTAGCCATTATAAATTAGGCATAAATTCACAAAACAAGACTCTAAATTCTTCTTAAGCACATCGGGGTGTCAGCAGTACAAATGGAGGTGGGCAGCTTGTTCAACCAGCTAAGAGTTGTACATGAAAAGATTTTGGATTGAGATTTGATGCCCCACAGACACCATTCATTAGTAGACCTGAGTGGAAGTGAAGGAGCATAGGACCTCACAATTTTCTCCAAATATATAGGTGCAGACACATTAACTACTCTGTGTGCAAGCATCAAGGGTTTGAACTTAATATGTGCTGCTATAAGGAGGTAGTAGAGTGATCCAAAAAGAAGAGTGCCATGTCCCTGCCTCAGCTGGTTGAAAATCAGACGTGACGCTGCATTTTGATTCATCTGCAGGAGTTTAGAAATACATGCTGGTACTCCTTCCAGGAGAGAGCTTCAGTAGTTCAAATGTGACCAAAGCGAGGACCAGGAGTTGGGCAGCTTACTCAGTCAGATATGAGAACGTTGTATAGGGTGAACCTGCATGACTGAGAGACAGTTACAATGTGATCAATAAAGGATAGATGGTCATCAATCACCAACTCAAGGTTGCACGTAGACTTGGCAGGTGTTAGCAATAATGAGCTGAGCTGAACACAGACAGCGTTTTAAACAGATGGATGAGCTGGGATAACAAAAAGGTCTGTCTTTGTCGGGTTGGACTGAAGGTGGCGATCATTCATCCATGTTGCAATATCAGTGAGACCTGTAGAGATTCTAGCTAATACAGTGTGGTTCTTTGAAAGGAACAACAGGTACAGTGGCATATCATTGGCATAACACTGATATAAGAAACCATGGGACTAGCTGACAAAGCCTAGTGAGAGGGAAGACAGCACTGATCTTTGGGGCATCAACATGCTTGCCAGGTGCAACCTTGGCATCTGTCCTTGACAGAAACACAGTAGGATCTGCCCAAGAGGTAGGGCTCAAACCACCTAAGGGCAGTCCCACTGATGCCATGGTCAGAGAGGGTGGCAAAGAAAATCTGATGGTTAACCGTATCAAAGGAGGAGGAGAAATCTAGATGGATGAGGACAGATGACATGTTGGTAGCTCTAGCCATCCATAATGTGTCAACAACAGTGAGCAGAGTTTTCTTGGTGGAATGGCCCCTCCTGAAGCCTAACTGATTTGGATCAAGCAGATATGTTAGATGTGAAACTTAACAAGCTGAAATGCCTCCTCTTTAACTCAGCTGCCCAGTTAAGTTGGTTGGATGTCCTTTAGGTTGTTAAACTATGGATGCTGGGGCTCATGTTGGGGACAAGCTGTGGTGGGCACTAAGGATAGACCATAACTGTGTTGCGATTTAACTGTATACACTTACAATGTTTTGGTTGATATTTGTAACTCATTATACATAACACACATTGATTCTCCTACACAGGGCACAAGGTAGGAACCAATCCCGGGCAGGGTGCCAACCCACCGCAGGACACACACAAACACACCCACACACCAAGCACACACTTATTCCAATACAGGGTTGCTGAGGGCCAACTCAGGCATCATAGAATAAAGGGCTAGAAGAAACCCTGGACAGGATGGCAGTCTTTCAGAGGGCTCACTTGCTCTCTTAAAGGCAGCCTAGAAAATCCCAACAATCAAATATTTTTGAGATGGGACAGGAAACTGAAGTACCTAAGGAAAAGACAAGAGAACATCAATAGAGAATAAACATTTTACACAGACAGCACCTGACTGTGAGCTTAAATCCGAATTAAATTAGTAAATGACCTGCTAACAGAACCACCATACCATCACAAATCCATATTAGCTATCTGCAGATGACTGTACAAAAAGTATAAAACATTTTTGCAAATAAAACAGTTAAATCTGCTACTCCAATAAATGGATTTCATGCCAAATGGTAATAGCAACATGGATTTGAATTAATAAATTAACATAGTAGAGCAAAAGCAGGTTATTGCAGCAGTAAAAATAGTCATGTTTAAACCAAAACCTGCAAACCAATAAGGGAAACAAGACTAATCTTTTACTAACCAGCTCATAACAGTACAGCTATATAGTAATGATGTTGTTAGGGAAACAAAACAGACTACATGTGACTGCACTTCCTACTTTCAGAAATGCACAGTATGTGGGAAAGATAAAAATATTAATGAAAGTATCTTAACTGAACTAAAGAATTGCTATATACAGTAGATCTCTGGGTGTTTTTATGAATTTATTAGTCTTTAAAGCCCTCAACCACAAAGAACCCACCTGAAATGTAGCAAGTTGATTTAGGAAATGCAATTTATTTTACAATAAAAATAACTAAGAAAACAGAAAAAGAAATTAGTAATGATTTTCTTCTAATACAGTAAATTAAATAAATGAGATTCAAAACTGCTATGTAATTAATTGGAGAAACCCAATCCAAAAACATCCTTACCAGAGAGGTACAGCAATCGCTTTTCTATAACCTTCAGTACCCGATTAAAGAAATGCTCGGAATTCCCTCAATAAAACAGGAAATAGAAAAATGACTGGGAAAACAGCACAAAAATGATAAAATGAAGCCAGGAGGATGGCACTCATAGGAATTTAACAGTTCCATCCAACTTCAAAATCCACTTATCTATAGTAGGCTCTTGGGGCAGCTGGAGCCAATTTTAGCAACAATGGGCACAAGGGAGGAAATGCTAATGTCAGCCCTTTGCAGGGTTCTAACAGTCATGTGCTGATAATTACACTGATTGAGGACTCTATGTTGGCTTGTACTGCCCAAACAGTAGAAATGTGCTGTGGAGTTAAGCACTTACAGACTATGTTTACAGTTAATCCTTATATCAAGTAGACTTTATTCTCCATTCTGGCAGTATCTGAGCAAGGATTTGAATTCTGGAGCTGTAAGGCAGCAGAGCTAACCATGGTGCTAAGGAAAATTAGTTGTTTCTAAGAGAACAAAGAACAGAAAC
The DNA here is from genome assembly GCF_900747795.2 of Erpetoichthys calabaricus. Classification (NCBI taxonomy): domain Eukaryota; kingdom Metazoa; phylum Chordata; class Cladistia; order Polypteriformes; family Polypteridae; genus Erpetoichthys; species Erpetoichthys calabaricus. The sequence goes on along the minus strand of NC_041401.2, from coordinate 148,249,552 downwards.
TATTTTAATATGTATTGTCCTGTTTGACTGATTGAGTAGGAAATGGAATAAAATCTTAGTAAGAGTGACACATGGGAAAGGTGCCATATAAATAACATATTATTATTATTATTATTATTATTATTATTATTATTATATTGTGGCTCGTGGAACTTAAAGAATTCAGGCTGGAGATATACTTGTTCTGATATGGGTGTGATGCCACTGGTGCCCGCAGTCTTACCAACTTCTGTCTCCTGGGACATCAATAGCCATAAACGAGACAGACTAGAGTGAATGAGGACACAAACAAGTTTGTTGCAAAATGAATAGCACATTTATTCAAAACAATAAAAAGTCGAACCGTGTTCAAAAAGTGCAATGCAACTCCTCAATAAATAATCTTGTATAAAAGCAGTGGATTTGTGGAAGTTAAAAAAAACAATAGATCCATATAAATGTGTTAAAATCACACATCTCAGGGCTGAGACGCTGGCAAACACAGTTAACTCTCTTCAGTTCCTATCCCAGCCACCTACATCGGCATTCACCAGCTCCCTTGTCCTACCACTATTCTTTGGCCCTGGGAGCACACTGCTGCTTATGATCCTCATTATGCCCAACAGAAGCAACTCGCCCTTGGAGCACTGTTCCTCTTGCTCCCCATGAGGCATCCCAACCACTTTACCTTCTCTCTACCACACTGACACAGTCACCCAATTCTGCTGTTCTCTCTCTTCTTCTATCTGTCGATGTTTATACTTTTCATTTTCTATTTTTCTTTCTCTGAATCTCAGACCCCTTTCATTCTTGTGAGTGTAGGTGCTTTCCATAACGACACTTGGAGCATCAATGAGGGACGACTCTGCTAATCACACTCACACATAAGCACACAATCAGCCAGCTCCCCCCATTAAAAACCACAAGGTGTGCATCGCTTTCCACAAGCATGCACCTAAACCCACAAAGCCCAAGCCACACTGTTTCAAAAAAACCTTGTACCGTCAAAGACCCTTGACACACAGTATCACAGTGGGACAGTGTTAAAAGTTCTGATAAAGAATGAGGTATAACTAAAATACGAGTTTTGTGATATACTGGCTGAGGAGCTAGAGAAGAGTGGCAGCAAAGGGTAAGGGTTTGAAGGTTACAGAACAGAGAAAGGAAGCATGCTGGCTTAGTGCAATAGAACTTGGCAGGAGTAGGTGGCGCGTAAAGTGGTCAGCATAGAATGCAACTAACAGGATGCAAATATTAAAAAATAAAGTACATTAGAACATATACCTTTGGAGAGGAATTGATGTAACGGGCATTTTCTTTTGGCTATCAAGGCAGAAAATGAAAAATAATAATTATGCTTACACCAATTTTATCTCCTCATCCCTCCTTTCAGCAGCTTTATAATGGGCCCATAATTGAGGGTATTTTGAAAGTCTGTCCACAGAAATCTATGTTTATGTTTGAGGTTTTCTGGCAGTTGAAATGCTAGACTGTAATACCTCCTTTTTTACAGTTGTGCCAGTTATTCTAATCCTTTAATATGCTCCATCTAGCACAAGGGGTGTGTCAATGAGTAATGCGCAGAACAATTACTTGTAGACAGGACTTGGCCAATTTCTTTTTATCCAAGGGGAATGTATAATGTTGTTAGCTTGAGTTAACTTTCTGTAGGAATTTAGTAGGCTTGAGTGTTTCATCTGTATTTTGACTTTCTTTTTCTTTTCTTCACTATATCAGGTAGCATTTTTTTTCTATTTAGTGTCTTAAATTGACTGTACTTCTTGTTGTTTCAGACTTTTTTATTATCATGAAAGAGTCCTTGAAACCTGTTATTTATTTAAGTATGCACATTCTTAGCGGCTCACCTTGCACTTTTCTCCTGTGTTTGGTTAGGTGGTGCTAAACATACAGTAGGCAAAGATTTTCTAACAATTGCAAACTTACCCAGACTTGGAAGACTCAATATGTTGAAATCTGAATACTTCAGGCGATAGGTTCTACACCTTAGCATCGGTTCAATCATATAAAAAAAATAAAATAGTCGCATATCTAGGACAAGATGAATTTTAGAAATGTTTTATTTGTAGAGCTTTCTTGCAAATTTTGTATTTATTTCTATTAACATTATGTCATTAACAGTATATTTTAGGTGCTGCCTTTTATAACAACCTTTCCTTTCACATTTTGGCAAGAGACTCAGAAATATTCATTGAGTTCAGAGCCTCCCACGTACTTTCGCCAGTGTCTTACACTCAAAGCAAATCAGTAAGTATAATTTATGACACAATATCCATGTGAAAGCCTGTTCAAGAGTGCATTAAAAGAGGGTATATATATCCAACCGAGGGATAATTTCCAATGGAAATGCCACCATATTTATACCCCACTTCTAATGACATCACAAAACCGATGACTGTAGTAACGTGATGCAATGCCTAGTGTTGAGTAAACAGAAAAAAAGAACGAAAAATAAAATTGTCAAAACAAATCAACATGAATAAAATTAATTCTCCTTGAAAATAACTGAAAATATACACTGTCACGTATGTGCGTCTGAGGATCTTGCTTGCTCATTCGAGGTAAACGGTAACCCACCAGGATGAGAGGGGGTGCTGTTGCTAACTCTGTTTCCTTTCTCCCCACAGCTTCCAGAAACCTCCCAATGAAGGAAATTATCTCCGCTTCTTCCAGTCCTCTCATTATAAAAAGACTGGGTGCCTCCACTAATTTGTCTTTTGATGAGACCAGCTCCGACGAGTGAAAGCTCTAGGAAAGCCTTCCTTTATTTTGTCATCTAGAATTAACACTGAAGCTATTTTCTGTTTTGTTCCCTGCTGCCTTATGTTAAGTGTTACCAGAAGGCACTTGTTTAAGTTTATCAAGAGATTTGTGAGAATTAAAAGGGATTACCTGGCTGGTGTCCCAAATATTTGTGATTTGTACCGGCTTTGTTTGAACCTGTGTTCAGCCAGATCACAACACATATATATTTATGTTTTTATACACATATAAAATCATTTCAATGTGATGCTGTCTTATGTATCTTTTGAAATGTCAAGCCTTTTGTAGACATTACAGTGTACTTTTTGGTCTATACCTGAAGATCTGTTAATCAGGTTAAGTGTTGGATATGAAATTTATTTTTGGTATTAAGAGGAAGAGATCAAGTTTTGAATCTTGGTGTTTCATTTCAGGTATGTTCTGGATGTTTTTGTCTTTGGCTTTTGTTTTCTCTGTCCTGTGTTCTCTGAACCTCAGTCCTTAGGGTCCTTAGGATTCATTTAAATGAATTAGAACTTCCCCTTGCACATTGTTCAATTTCTTTCTGGTTTTTCCTTATACTTATTTTGTCACTAAGATTTTTGTGTATTTATTAATTAAATATTTAAGTATTTCTGCATTTTTGTTGTCCTCATTTCATTTTTTTTAGTATTCCTCCTTTTATTTCTTATTAAAGTGTAATACAGGGTGTCCTCGGGTTACGACACAGTTCCATTCCTACAACAGTGATGTAACCCGAATTTTGGTGGAAGTCGAAACACACTCTAGCCTAAGTCACTTACCTATCCTAACACATTTGCAAAATCATAATCTAGAACATAAAAACACAACTAAGCCACAGAAAAAGGAAAAGGACATAAATATACTGTACACTGTACTGTAGTAACAGAACAAAATGACAAAAAATGAGTGTAAAAAAAATTCCTTACCTTTATTCCTTCTGATCTCATTACAATGTCTAATTACGCTTCCATTGTGATGGCTTTCCTCTTCTTCAAAACACTACGATCTAAAGACTCCGACTTTCATTTAGGAGCCATGATAAGGGCCAAAAAGTCTGCAAACAAAGCAACACAAACGGAACATGTGTGCCGCCCACAACCAAACTATTTCGCCAACTTCCTCACTCAAACGCCATGTACTTCCACTGCGTGCAGCCAAACTAGTTTGCCCACGTAGTCCGTAAGTACGATGCTAATGGCGTAAGCTGAAACACTCGCATCCCAATTTTTTAAAAATTTTTATGGGAGTGAGCGTTGTAAACTCGAAACGTTGTATGTCGAGACGTTGTAACCCGAGGACCCCCTGTACTCATTTCATGTCATTAATTAAGGGAAATCAGAATTGTTGTAGTTTTTTAATCATTGCTTTCCCTGTACTTGTTTCTGTTGTCAGCAGGTGTTATAAACACCAGGCAAAAACAGTGTAAGTCTTGAAAAAAAAAAAAAAAAAAAAAAACAGTAAACAGTAAACATGCTTTTGGTAGTTCCCTAGAGATGGCCTTACCCCAGGCAGCCAGCCCTCAGCTACTACAGCCACATATTAGTACCCCAGGCCTAAAATAGGGTCTGGCTTTTCAAAAGTTCGAAATATATTTTAGCTAAAGAAAATGCACAAAAATGCCTGTCAAGACTTGTGATTAGACAAGTCCAACAAGGATTCTGTATACAAAGAGAATATATTTGAATCTTACTATAAGAACAAAAGTCGCAAAAAGAAGCAGAAAGAGTTTGCTTGAAAAGGCAACCCAAAGCAAACAAGTGTCACTAAAACATACAAAAATTAAAACCAACAACAGATGTTAGTATCCACAAAACATCCATCCATCCATCCATTATCCAACCCGCTGAATCCGAACACAGGGTCACTGGGGTCCGCTGGAGCCAATCCCAGCCAACACAGGGCACAAAGCAGGAATTAATCCTGGGCAGGGTGCCAACCCACCGCAGGACACACACAAACACACCCACACACCAAGCACAAACTAGGGCCAATTTAGAATCGCCAATCCATCTAACCTGCATGTCTTTGGACTGTGGGAGGAAACCGGAGCGCCCAGAGGAAACCCACGCAGACATGGGGAGAACATCCACAAAACATGAATACCAAAAGAATACAATACTCACAATGTGAAGCTCCAACAACATTCAACGGCATTCTAAAGGACTCCGTCTGCTTTGCCAGAAGATAAAGGTGGAGGGCGGTCCTTAAGAGGTGACATCATTGTGGCCCCACCTCTTGGGAGGTTTCATTCACATATTGCAAGGAATATATCCACACCTAACTACCAAATCTACAGAAACTAAATAATAAACAAACATAACAATATTATTATAAATCACCTAAAAAATGTAAAGTATTAGTTCAAAAATAACAAAAACAACAATAAGCAAGAAAATACAAATACTAGCTATAACATAACAGGTTCTCAGTAAAACACTTCTGAAAATTCTGTGCAAAAAGACATATTGATAGACACAGTTGTAATATAAGTTGCAATATATTTATTCCAAGCTTAACCCCCTGAACCTCTAGATTTATCTTTTGCTATTTCTGATGTTCTGTATCTACCGCCTGTTATAGTTCAGCCTGGGTTATTCCCCTATGTTAAGTTTATTTTTGGTGTATTTAATATTCTTTGGTTATCTTTTAAGTTACCATGTTTCAGTATTTCTATTTCGTGGTGATTTTAATGTAAAAATATGTCTATTATGCATCCTTAGCATTATGTCTATGCCAGGAAAAATGAACCAAAAACATGTAATTTTTTTTCAACAAGAAAAAATGTGATTACGTGTAACAGAAACATGTTAATACCAAAATGACAGCATAAATACAGTAGAAAAGATGTCTAGTATCCACTGCTGTACTACTGCAGATTTAGTATAGGTCCTTTGTGTGATAGTTTTGACACAGTATGTTTCTTTGCACACTTTTCTTATATTTTTTCTGTTTGCACATGGGAAGATTTCCCATGACATTAACATTGACAGTTGCTACATTGCAAATAGTGCTTAGGGAGCTAATATCTTGCTTGTCTTTGTACAGTTATTTAGTCATGTTGTCATGGAGCTACTGTCACACCATGCTGAAGCTTCATGTGACCAAATTCTCTGGGTATTTCTCTGTGATTTCATTGAAAAGTGTTGTATTATACATCAATTTCACTTTCCCTATCTGATGACCAATTCATATCATCAATTCAAGCAACAGTACAGTTTCAGTTTATTCTACATTGGCCCTACATTTAGTTGAAGGTTCAGCCCCTATCATAAATATTGCTGAGTTATCTCAGAATGGCAAACACATAGAAACATTCATGATTTTTTGCAGACTGATGTTGTTTCACTCACTAGATTGCGGCAGAAGGCTGTCCTGAGCGTTATTCAGGCTTAAAAATGTAAATCATTAATGTAATGGTCATAATGTAATTATATGTCACCCCAAGTCTCACTCGTGGTTAATTGTGATTGCATAGAATTCCAAGCCTGGAGTTGCACTGAGGGTTAATGCCAAAAAGGTTCAACCAAAGAAAAAGAGAGCTTAGAGATGTATATTGAATGTGGAGTCATTGTGGGTATCATCTTTTTTTTTTAGATTTATTGGTTTTGATTTTCCTGCTGTGTGTCTTGGAATTTGGATTTGCAGTTTCATTTGGGACTTATTTGCTTAGTATTGACCATTCAGGCAACTCCTTTTGAGGCTTTTCTTACATTTTTTTGTTAATAAATAAGTTTATTTATAAAGATTATTTGGTAAATCGTTTTCTCAAGCTAATGGTTTTCAGTGGTTTTACCTTTACCTTGAGAGGTACTTTGAGATTTTGGGACATTTAAAATTTTTTTAAAGCTAAAACTCCTTTAGCCCTGCATAGGCCAAAGCAGGCTTGTAGAGTTAGAATTAAGTTATTAATGGTAAGGCCTATTCTAGACAGGAGGCCAGGCATAGTTTGTAGAGATTTTTGGAGGTCTCACACCCTTTTTCACTACGGTCCTGATTCTGCATTATGAAACCACCAGTTCTGTTTTATGTTAAGCAATAATGGTACTGTTTTGTAGCAAAACACAGGTTAATGTACAAAACCGTCCCTTTTCACTGTTTAAAGCTACATTTATAATCCAGATCAGTTCACTATGATGAGAATCAGGGATTAAGTGGCAAATGAAAAAATTCAAAAAGATCTTAAATGAGACAACACTATTTGTGAAGTTATTAAGGAGCAGAAGTGGGGCCTCTTTGGGCACATATGCAGGTTGGAAGAGGAGAGACTATTAAGAATGATAACAGCAAATTGAAAGACCACCAAAAAGATGAATTGATGGCATCAGAGAATGGCTACAACAGCAATAAAGATGGCTAAAGAAACAAAAGGATTCTGGAAACCATCAGGAAAAGAATGAAAAGCACCATCGGCCCCTAGACGGACTACACAGGACCAGCCAATATGGAATGGCGTATTCATCAGCATTTCACTACAGTATTCTGTTCGAATATTTGATTAATCACACATTGGGCAGTTAATCTTTTCAAAAGTACCAGCAGCAGTGTAGGTATTAGATTGCAGATATTTTTCATAAGAATTCTATTGCCCCCACCTCCACAAAGATATATGAGTAATACCTTTTTTGTTAATAAGTGGCTGTTGTGGTGTGCAAAATCTGCAGATTTTTTGTGTATATTTTCATTATATTTTGCTCAGGACAAAACAACAGATGAACTTAAATACTTGCATGGACAGTTAACATCAAAGGCGATCTGTTTTCCTGAGCAGGAATTCAGGAGATGCCTGAAGCTTTATTGATGATTTTATCACCTATGAAGGGAAGAGCACCAGGACTAAACTGGCTTACAACTTGAGACAGGAGATTGTTAAAATATAAAAAAACTGTATTGCTTGGGAAAATGGATGTACTCAAACTGATGAAGGAGTTTGAGCAAATTCTTTCATCATTTTGACAGCCAGCCAATCAGGTGCATGTAGCAATCACATCTTGCAGAACCCCCTGGTAGAATTTTGTAATAAATGTACCTGGTCTGGAAAATGACAGAAGAAGAGAACAGAGCGACATCAGAAGAGGGCGCCAGCAACATGCGGCCGTTTCCAGCTTCCATCCGATTGTCAGAAAAGCATCTCATGAACAACTTCGAGTGCTAGATCACAAGCCACTTGTGACATTCATCCTTGACATCTTTACTTGTTCATAAGCTTTTCCTAAAGACTATATCCAGACTTTACTATCAATCTTATTTTGTATTATTCTTTGTTCTATTTGGTATTATTATTCATGTAATAAATACCATGCTGCTTGTAACTTCCTATGCTTTCATTTCATGCCTAGAGTGATTGAAGTAATAAAGTAGATTTCTTTGAGCACCTGGTGCAGCCAGAGGTTTGCCATATGCTCTGTGCTGCAAGGTTTATTAAGGCTGAAGGTGTGAGCGCCACCCAATAGTAGGAAACAGTATGTAAAGTAAGGCATTTTTGGTTGATAAATGGCCTATAGCCAAGGATGTTGAGCCTTTGTATGTTTAAATGTATTTCTAGAGACCAAAGTAATATTTAGGTCTGAGGTGCCAGAAGAGTGATAGGCTGTGTTATTCCTAAGGCACTTGTGTGGTTTAAAGTGCTACAGGTTAACCAGATGTGTGTGTGTCATTCATAGGGCACTGTTGAATTTCTGTGTGTATGCATATATCTATGTATGCATGTATTAATCTTAAGGTACAACAGTAGACCAACCCAGTAACGAACCTGATGAGTGCACTTACACCTAGATAAAGAGTAAGTAGAGGGAAATATCACGATAATACAGTGGCATTAAGTAAAAAGCTGTGATTAGTTTACTGCACTCCCCTTTATCTAATATTACAATTGTTAAAAATGCTGCTACACGAAAGTGAGCATGAACCTACAAGTGGTATTTTAGTGCTCTGAAAACAAAACTAGAGGACACCAGCTTAATTGTCACGTGAACACCTCAATTGTCCGTTTAAACAGAATTAGTGTAATTAATGACTGCCAAGGAAATAGAATTTTACAAATTACGTCAAGATAAACATTGATTCTATATGCCACTAACAAAGACTTCAAATGTCCTTGCAAGACACCCAATGGAACCGTTCAATATCTAGCATATGCACCAAGTTCAGTGACAGCTAAAACTTTTTCTTTCATTTTTTTAAAGAATACATCATTATGAAAATTAAATTTATTGTAATATACCCAAATATATGTGGACATATCTTTCAATATAATGTAACATATACTGTACACTACTGGTCAAAAGTTTTAGAACACTTCAGTTTTTCTTCAAATTTAATCAATTGAAATGCAATGAATGACCTTAAATTGTGAAAAGGTAAACAGTAAACTGCCAGAGGTTTAAATTTAAAGTTTAGTTTGGCAAAATAAGGAAATATTAGAATATTACAAATGGGCCTCCTTCAGGGAACAACTGATAGGTTACAATCTACATATGCTCTGCAGCAATTAAAGTAAATTAAGCCTTGCAAGTTGACAATTGCAAACAATTTGCAACCCACTTAAGTGTCACCAGTTAACCTAACTTCCATCACCTTGGGAATAAAACTGGAGCATGCAAAGAAAAACCCCTTTCATCACAAGGGGGACGTTCAAACTACATACCATGACTAGGGTCAGAGTCAAACCTAGCTTTTTACAGTTTTGAAGATTAGTTGTAACTGATCTTTACAAATAAAAGAGCTTAACAAAAACGGTTATAAAACAGAAGATAATAAAAAGGGAATATAAAAAATGAACATACACAATATACAATAGAATTTATAAAGTATTACACAAAAAAATGCACAGCATTGTGGGGAAAATACATCATGTTATGTCCTCACTGCCTTGTTTGGTGTGGTTTCATTGGTATGCATACAAGCCAGGTTTATGTGGAACTCGTACTTCAAAATTTTATACCAGTGTTCAAAATGGGTTCTGCTGCTTCAGTGACATTCAGAAACAAAGGAGTTATCAGGAACAAGAAGGACTTTCACACTGGATCAAAAAACAACTGCCACCTTTGTTTTTGTAGCAAGTTGTATACTCATCTTTACTGTGGTGTTCTTGTCTTCTTCAAGGAACACACACGGTCAGCCGTAGTAACTATTTAATTCTTTATTTAACAAGTTCAATTCTAACAGATACAATACTGAGAACACACGCCATTGACTTCCAACTGCTGATGCAATATCCCTATTATATCTACACTACCCGTCAAAAGCTTTAGAAAGCAAGTCTCAGCTTCTACTGTGAAGGGTAGACTTTGTGCTACAGGTTTGACAGGGCGAGTGACAGTAGAAACTGAGACTTCATTTTTTCAACCACTGTTCGACTATTCTTCAAGCTGCTGTGCTGTGAGGCACTTATCACGCAAGCTGGTGACCATCAGAAACTTGTCTTCTGATTGGGTTGTAACTTGGGTCTGCCAGATATCTTCCTATTAGAGTTTCTTCCCATTTCCAACGGCCTTTGGATTGTGTAGGACACTGTATTCACTGACACTTTGGGTTTTTTTTTTTTTTTGCAATTTCTTTATATGAAAGGCCTATGCTTCTAAGGGTAATAATGCTCTGTCTAATTTCATTTGATAATTGCTGTTTTCTTGCCATTACCCTTGGAATATTGTCCAAGTAGTAATTCAGAGGGTGTAGTAACACAGTCAATTCCAACTCTGCATTAAGACAGACAGAAGGTTTTTAAGTAATCAACAGAACTTGGGACACCTGTGCAAATTATTTGCTTCAATTTGCAAGGCTTAATTTACTTTAATTGCTGCAGAACATCTGTAGATTGTAACATATCAGTTGTTCCCTGATGAAGGCCCATTTGTAATACACTGAAATGTCCTTTTATTTCAGTTTTTGCTAACCTAAACTTTAAATTTAAACCTCTGGCAGTTTACTGCTGACCTTTTCCCCATTTTAGGCCATTGATTGAGTTTCAACTGATTAAATTTGAAGAAACACTGGAATGACTGATGTGTTCTAAAACTTCTGACTGGTAGTGTATGTAGTTCAACTATACACTTATGTTTTATTATTTATTTATTATTTTACTAAATTTTACTAATTTGCTATTTAAGACTATATATGAAATATATTGTAACAAACACATTTCCAAATATAGTGTGTTTAAGACATGCAATATACTTTGTGTCCAGAGCCAAGACAGATCATTCATGTCTTCTCCTTTTTACCAGAAAAAGCTAAACACAGTCCTCTCAATGATTCTAATCTTTTCTGAAGTTCCTGTAATTCACTAAAAGTAGTACAAGGTGACCACTCTGCCAGCATATACATGCATCAAATTACATTCTTACTACTTATTTGTACTCAGTTAATGGTTTATGATTTATGCTATGTCACCGTGTGATGTGATTAAGATTATACTGTATCTCAATATAATAAACACCTACTGTATGAGAAATCTTTTGGATAGTATTTTGATTGCCAGGGAAATATATATTTAAAATATACTACACAAAAAATACAGATATCCTGAAATATATACTTGAGAGTATACATTACTAGCTGTTCCCTGTGGCTCTGCCCGTGTAGTAGTGAAACAGGACAAACTTTAAAAATCAATAAAAAATTGTAATAATTTGTATTGAGAAGAATTTATATTGATAGCTTTCGTATACGAGGGCCTCTTGATATACAATATTTTTGGTTTTGCTATCAGGGGTGAGAATGTAGCTGTGATCTCTTTGCCAAGGTATCTCTGGCCAAGCGGAAGGCAGGTACACTCCATCATCAATATTGCCACTGTATGTGATCGTGTTCAGCTCTGAAGGGAGAGCGTCCCATACGTGGGGAGAACAGCACTTGGCTATGATATCTCTAAAAGACACGTAGCTGTGATCTCTCTCTCAAAAACATCACACGTTACTCTTTAAAAATCTCTAGATTATAAAGTCTGCTGAACAAACAGGTATTGCTAGCTAAGCGGAGACAAAGTCTGCTCCAACACGTGGCGAGAGGTAGAACGACTTACAGTATATTATTCTGAGTAGATTAAAGTATATCAAAAAACATATTTTTATATTCCGTAAAATGTTTTGCAATATACCAAAATGACAATAATTTACATACAGTATTTTATAATAAATCTCAGTATGATACAAGATATTGTATAACATTCCTCAAATATATTTGTATTGGTAATAATCGATTTTTATAAATATATTTTACATGTATTTCTTTTTGTAAAAGAAAGAAATATTAAATGTTTTATTCTGGCTGTCCTCCCAAAGAAATCACTAATAACAAGTGGGAATGGCACAGTGCATCATGATTCGTTTGTGTTATGTGGCACAAAATATTTTAAGTAGCACAAAATGTGCTGATGAGTCAAGTTAATGACAAACGTAGGGCCAGAACATAGTGAATACATTGGGCCACTGAAAATATAATTTTGCAATTTGGTTTAAAGTATTGAATTTATCAATTTATGGGAGAAAAACATAATGTTATGAAAATTCAGGATCAGGGTAAATACCGTATCTGCTGGCGATGTTGGACAGCTGAATTTCTTAGATAAAAAATTTGATGTGGAAAAACATCTGATATGGCCAGCAAAAGACTCTCCATATTTAAAACAAAAGTACAGTATATGGCATGAAATTGACAAAAATATATGCACAATGCAAAAGAACTGAACTGATAACCAAGTAGCCTATCTTCTTCTATAATACGGTACCATGGCTGTTCGTTTGTCCGTCCAAGGATTTTAAATCACCTGTAGCCTCCAAACCATTTCACCTATTGACTTGAAATTTGGTACACATATACTACATGACGTCTACTATCCGCTTTTGGGGTGATGATTTTATTACTCTTTTTATTTTTATTTTATTTTATTGTAGGATCAACTCTCAGCAGCGCGCAGCAGAGCGGCCGTGTGGCGCATGCGTATGGGGGCCATTCTCATTCCCTACCACCTTCGCTAATCATTCTTGAGGAAGATTGAAGACTTAAGTGCCAGATTAAGTGAAAAATTAAAGAAAACGTACTAAGTAATTGCAACACAAAAACTAACTTAATCAGTTTTAACGCGAAAAGATGCCGACGAAAGAAGAGAAGCAGCGGGCCACTAGGGTGGAGTAAAGAAGAGCTGCTCAGGAAGTAGCAAGCACATCAACCTCTGAGCAAAGAAATGGTAAACGTACAGAGAAAAAGGATAAAAACTAGGAATGCTCAAGTCAAGTATATTCACTGCACGTTATCATGCAGTGCGCCGCTACAGGTAAATTAATTTAATTTAATCCTGATACTCTGTATATTCAATTCATTATAATAACTATTCATGGTGGCTCTAAAATCCGTACTAACCCCTACTCTCTCTTCTGTTTCTTTTTCCGGTTTCTTTGTGGTGGCGGCTACTCAAAGCACTATGATGTTCCAACATTGATGGATTAAAAGCCAGAAGTCTGCATGACCATCATCATAATGTCCTTCAATGAGAACCCTAAATACAATGAGGACTATTTCATTTATGTTAGGTAGAATGCCCAGAGGGGACTGGGCGGTCTCGTGGCCTGGAACCCCTGCAAATTTTATTTTTTTCTCCAGCCGTCTGGAGTTTTTTTTTTGTTTTTTCTGTCCTCCCTGGCCATCGGACCTTATTCTTATTCTATATTAATTAATGTTGTCCTATTTCAATTTCTTACTTTGTCTTTTCTTTTTCTTTTCTTCATTATGTAAAGCACTTTGAGCTACTTTTTTGTATGAAAATGTGCTATATAAACAAATGTTGTTGTTGTTGCAAATAATAAGGTAAAGAAAGAAAGGCATTTATTCAATGACATTTTCATTTGAGCCTGTCAGAAGCTGTCTGTCTTCTTGCTAATGGGAAGTAAACACTCCACTTTATTTAGCATATACATGTGATTGAAAAAAAGCATACACAATTGAAAATTGTGATGCTGTAGACTAAGAGCAAGGATGAGTTATCGAATCGAATGGCATATTCAACTGATTTCAAAAATGTGCTTTTCAATAAAGTGTTTAAAAAAATAGAAGTTATGTTGAGTGCTCTAGATGGGTTCTAAAAACCATCCATGCAATGTCAACTATTATTCATGCAGCATCTCCCTCTAGTGGTTTCCGCATGCTATTGTATCTGAAAAACAGTAGTACTTTGTACTTGTACGATTAGCTCAACCCATCTTTGTCTCTCTGTCTGTCATTTATCCAGAAATTTTCATTACACTATATTAAGATTGTACTTATATTATTCATAATTCTAATTACCCAAAAGAATTACTTACTAAACCATCCATACAGAAGAGAGAATTCCAGCATGTAAACAAATTGAACTGTCATTCTGAAAGAAAAAGTACAGACATGAATGCCAGACACTGATAAATGGTTGATAAACAAAGCTGCCATTTCAGTGAACCTATGGCATTTCATGTACTGTATGCACAGTTCTAATCATAGCGTGCTGTGGTATGATAGCAGATAGGCAGACGATTGTTCTAGCATGACTTTAAAGGGTGCAAGCAGTGCATGAAGAATGTCTCCCAAGATCATAAACAATTCATAGCAAAACACAGGGAAAGAAACACTGTTACTTTAGTGTTATTATGCACGCTATCACTATTCTGGAATTAAGAATATTATGTGAAGAAAGTGTAACTGCTTCATTGCAAGGGATAGAATATTGTGAAGTCCCTTTTAAATAAAATCGTAAGATTTAACCTATAAAGTTAGGTTTGTGATGTCCTAATCATCTGTGACATTGTCACAAATCTTTATAATGCAAACAGCAAATTGTTAAGTGATTTTGTACTATTTAAAGGTATTTTGATTTACATTGTCATTGTGTAAGAAGTGTAAAGAAAAGGAAAGGTGATCCATCCACCAATTCAACCTCTTTGAGCAAACGCGTACCCTCACTGTACAAGGTGTATAGATAGTCATAGGACTAAATTAACTTTTCCCAAAAATATGCAATCTTTATGTTTTGTTTATCCACCAGTTTAGTTAGGGTTATGAAGCCAAAGCCCATGCTTGCAGCATTTAGTTTAAGGCAGGACATACCCCTGGATTGGGAGCATGTTGATCACAGGGCATACTAATACAAGCTGACACTTCCAGGCAGTGGGCAAGTTTAGAGATAAGCTAACTGTACAAGTGCAAAAGACACTTCTTTGGAAAAAATGAAAAAATAACATTGCGTTGATAGGAATTACTTGTGAAAGCTTTGAAATTATTTCAGTTTTTTTTTTCCATCACCTCCTGGCTCACCAGTATAAGAAAACCTCTACATATGACATACTGTTCAACTCGTCTTGATGTCTATTTATGCAAGACGTCAAGCTTGTTGGGGTTCCCTCTATTTTTAGGCATCTAGACCCAAAAACCAAAAATGTTTAGCTCATTTTTAGACAATTTATTGTGCTGTAAATTACACTCTTATGATAAAGAGTAAACCAATAGGTGTCTTCATCAAAATGATCAGAAGGACTAGGGAGTTTTACATTCCACATGAACCAACCCCCAGAGGTTCACCTCCTAATGGAATACAAGGAGTTAAAGTTACTCCTTTTCATGTGGATTGGTAATATAGGCATGTGGAATGTCATTTTATGGCCTTTTGAGGTTACGGATAATGAATATGTAAAAACTTTTGATTTTTACCAGTGGTCTTAGCCCTTTAAGAGCCACTCCCAGAAGGTTAAAAATGACAAATTTCATACATTCAAGGTTAGTGATTATGAATGTGATGTTTTTAGTTTTTGATCCTTTAGTAGGGATTTAGCCATCAATGGACCTCTATCAGAGGGTGAAAATTACAAATGTCTATTACAATCAAGAAAATTTAGAATTTAAATGGAAGCACACATTTTAATATCTCCAGCATCTGATGTGACTCTTCTTGTTTATTATGTACTTCTACCTCATGAAGTAAATCATTACATTTCTTATGAACACCCTGAATTAGAGCGACATGCACATCTTTATGATAATTTTGGATATAATATACTAGCTGAGTAAGCCCATGTTGTAAAAAGCCTGGGGTCCTAAAAACTATTGAAATCATCAGAAAAAAATTGAAATGTAGAGATGTCAGGTAATTGAAAGGAACTACTCTTGGCATCTCTCTCTCCTAGGAGGATTCGTTTTGCCGATGTGCTCACATCGCTTGTGCATTAGCTACGAGAGGAAAAGTAAAAGGGATACCATTTTGCCGATGTTAGCAGCTAAGTGACTTTGTCTTTCTTCTGAGGTTTCGTTTTGCTGACATACTGGCCTCGCTTGATTTATTAATGGCTAGCTGAGTTTTCTGTTTCCTCGGAGGTGGAGCCCTTACCCCAACTCCACCTCTCACTTCTGGGCTGGACAGGCACACACACTTCCACGCATAGACATTTATATATAAGATTATAATGGTTTCCCTGTTGATTAGTGCTATTCTGCAAAACATTTCTCGAAGCGAATATGCTGCATTCGTCAATGACTTTCTTCACTTAATTTTTTCCTGTAAATTTGCCCTGCAGCCAACTTAAGTAAACAATTTTTACCCAAGTGCCTCATGTTGCTTTGAGAGGCCAGTGTGATATCATAGAATTGTAGCAGCCATACTAAAATATTTGCACATGTGTTGTATAAAATTGTTATGGAACTGCTTATCCATGTTGTCACCAACCGATCAGTACTCCAGCCTTCTACCGCACATGTCCTAAAAGTAAAAAAATAAAAACCTTCAATTATTTTCATTTAAGGGGTATATTAGCTGACCACAATAAGAATATTATGGGTACTGCCACTGGACATATAACACTGATCCCTGTGCACTGGCTGTGCAGCGACATATGGCTAATTTGCATGCATGATCAGCCACGTGTCCAGCTTCAATCTCAAAGCGAGCCTTAAAGGAGCCTTCCTCCTCACCAAGAAAGAAAACACGTGAAATCCTGTGATACAATGATAGCAGCTAAAGATTTAGTCAGTCAGTCATTTTCCATTACAAATCATTTCTATTTCTTCATGGAAGAAAAAAGTGCAAACCATCTGCACAGACAAATAATAAACAAAAAAGACATTCCAGCTACACCTGGTGCTGTGACTTCAAGCAGTGCAACAAGTCAGTCTTAAGCTGCTGCTTCATCAGACGGCTTATGTGTGCCCTGAGACTGAAAGTCTGACAGCGAAACGATATATATTTTAAATTACAAAGACAACATCAAAGGTTTGTGGGAACCCCCCCCCCCCCCCCCAACCCCCCGTATACTGTAGGTGTCACGCGAATGAATAACGGCTTTATAGACTGGAGTCCAAAACAGAACTGATTATAACAAAGAGGAGGTGTATATATGGTTGGTGGAAGGAAATGACATCATGAGTAATGTGGCATTCTGGAACTGGAAGTGACATCAAGAGGAGGTGGGATCTGGTGGCCTGAAACCGGAAGTGATGTTTTCTGGGGACCGGAAATGATTGTTAGGCTGAGGGTTCTTCTGTTGTTCTATAGAGAGACAGAAGAAAGAGTTAGAGGACAATGCCAACCCCTGGTCCGGTAGGCAATTGCACTTATTTGATCCCGTAAACTGACTCTTAATCACAAGTGTGTGACAATATATTCTTTTTTCTTACTGCTAGTTTGTGGGTATTTGTTATGTTCTGTTTGTGGTTATCTTTCCATTTGCATATTATGTTCTTTATTGCATGGTTGTGCAATGGTTTGCACTGTTTCCTTACGACTCAGATCACATTTTTTGGCCACAATAGTCCAGCATAGTTGACAGATGCTTCCCTAACCCTCAGGGACAAGTAAAAGACCATTGCACCATTATAATTCATTCAGAACTAATTTAGTTCCTTCTTCTTAATTATTTCAGTGCATTTTCCTGGGTTTGGTGAAACTTATGGTGAATCAAAATTTGTGGGGTTCGCTTATCACTACTGCTGATGTTGAAAAAAGTGATTCCAGAGATATGCTGGAGAGAAAAATAGGAAATACTGTAGACATTTTTCATTGGGGCATGTGATGTAAAACTGGCATGTATGGAAATGATGCACAAGTCAACACCATGTTTTATACAGTATATTCATATATTTCATTATAAAAATCATTTTAGCTCTGTGTTCTTGCTTTCCTGTCTTCTTTCCTCCCATTTTACTAGTCCGTAATGACTCATAAAAAGAAGTTCATTTGAGCATGGCACCTTTGCAATTCTTCCCATATATCAGTTTGCAAAATATTATCCAAGTTGGTCTTACAGATGATATCTAGAACTTTTAAGTAGAAACCTGTCAGAAACATGTCTTGTTGTTTTACCCTGAGTGGCAGTTGTGACATCTATCTAACAGTCCATTATGGTCATTAGAACACTCTGAATTCATGGAGGAACAGATTAAGCAAGGCTTCAAAAGTGTGATACACAAATGTTGAGCCACGACACACAAATGTTGGACCGTACCAGCTCTAAAGGATTCTTTAGTCTTTGCAAATCATTGAATGGTTTATGCATCTCCTGCCTACCAGTGGTCATCTGGAATAGCTTCTATATTAAGCTAAATTCACTGTCAAGATCCTAAAAGCATTGTACTAATTTCCTGCTGAAAGCACTACTACTAGGATGGGATGCAACTTACTGCAGATATATTTCAATCTTCTGTGACATTCAAATATTGTTTTGTTTGTACCAAAGTACCCATAGTGTACGAGAAATGTGCAAATCAGACTGTTATACTGTACCAGTACTACCAACCTTCATTGACTGCCCTGGATAAGACGAATCTTTGAATTCGTATGATTTTATGTTATGTCTCACTTGTCCCATCACTGGGATATATAAGGTCAGACAATCTTCTTAGAATCTTTGAGTAATCTCCTTTTATTGTTTCTTATCTCACTGCAACTATAAATTTTTGTTTCTCAATCAATGTAGTGAAAATCATATTGTCAGATATTAGGGTCTGGTTTGACTGCTCTACATTCTCAGTAAAAAACATACAACATGTTGTGCATTTTGATATGCCCCTTCAACACTATGTGTTGTGTTCTTGCCTGGGCTTTGCCCTTGTTGCTGTTTATTTTAATAACGGTCAATTATTAGTTTATTTTTAATTACCCGTTTCACTTTGTTTTATGTATTTTTCCTCAGGAATGAAGGCCACCAATTAAGACTAATTATGTCCAGCTGCATCTCATTATAAGGAAGCTGCTGTGGTTTACCCACACAGCACTTGTGGGGATAAATGCCTTGCATTCTCTAAGCTTTCCCTACCTAATTTTGCTTGTTTTTGCTCTGTTGCTCTGTTTATAACATTATATATCTAAATATAGATTTTTGGGGTCATAGAACCCAATTTTGGCATCTGTTTTTTAGAGTAGAGATTGGTTTTGAATAATTGTATATTTCTTACACCATTAGCCCTTTTCTGGGTGTCACCATTTGAGTATATACTGTTATGGCATTGCCACACAACAGCCTTCAGAAGTGCACCACAGCAGGATAAGGTTGGCACTGTGCGTTCGAGTTTGTGCAGTAATTCAGAAGAAATTTCTGGGTCTTGCTTTTCATATTCTCGTTTAGCGTTTCAGACTTCTTGTTTTGGCTTCAGCTTTAATTCCTCATGTAGTGCTTAGGTTTGACAAAAAAAAAAAGGACCGATTCGTGGAATTTACTGCAACTTTTTTTCTGGAATGTTTGACGTTTCTTTTCCCAGTCACCTCCATTAATTTAGTTTGCCTTTCATTTTATTGGCAAACTCATAATATTGTCTGTTTGGGATGTGTTTTGTGAAGGTTAATTGCGCTATTTAGATTTGTGTTGAGGGGTTTAGGCTTATTTTTAGTTCTCGTTTAGGTTGTTTTAGTAATATTAGTTACTGGTTAAAATAATTTGACCTTCCAGATTTCAAGGTTTGAGTTTGGTGTATTATATTACAGTAGATGTAATATTTTAGTTTACGTGGCTTCTTTATTTTTAATTAGTGTCTTGTTGAATTTTTTCAATCATTGATAAATTACACTGGTCTACAAAAAATATTTTTTGTTTGCTTCTGGGAACTTCAGAGCAGCTCTTTATTAAGTTTTTTACACTGATTTCATATATGAAATTGGAATTAAGCTAGCACATCAGGTTTTTGAAATACACATCATTGACGTTTTGACACTTTTGAATATCAATATAATATATCAAGGGCGGCACGGTGGCGCAGTGGGTAGCGCTGCTGCCTCGCAGTTAGGAGACCTGGGGATCTGGGTTCACATCCCAGGTCCTCCCTGCGTGGAGTTTGCATGTTCTCCCCGTGTCTGCGTGGGTTTCCTCCGGGCGCTCCGGTTTCCTCCCACAGTCTACAGACATGCAGGTTAGGTGGTTTGGCAATTCTAAATTGGCCCTAGTGTGTGCTTGGTGTGTGGGTGTGTTTGTGTGTGTCCTGCGGTGGGTTGGCACCCTGCCCAGGATTGGTTCCTGCCTTGTGCCCTGTGTTGGCTGGGATTGGCTCCAGCAGACCCCCGTGACCCTGTGTTCGGATTCAGCGGGTTGGAAAATGGATGGATGGATAATATATCAACACGATATCTGGAATTTGGACTATGTCCCACCAAAATTGTTTTGATGTGTTTATTCTGAAAACAAACCAGAAGATGATACCAGAGACAAGTTAAAGAATATTTATGTCAATTGACCTCAATATAAAAGTGAGGTCAGCGTGCCCAAACATGTTGGAGGCACTCGCTGTTGTGCTTGTACTGCACATCCGTCTCTCTTTGCAAGAACAAACAGTAGTCACCCATCATGCTCGGAGTGAATTTTTCCCTATATCAGTTTTCCATCACCTTTATATCTTGATTAAATCCTTCCACATGCTCATCTCTGACATCGCTTAGATTTGGTGGAAAAAAGTTGAGATGAGAATGTAAAAAATGCATCTTCAGTGACATTCTGGCTCCCGTAAGCTAATATACTTTCAGCATATTCTCCACAAGCTCAGTATAATTCTCTGCTCTGTGACTGTCAAGAAAATTCTGGACAACCCGCACGAATGAGGGTGCTGATTCAGTTGGCTTCAGTTTCCTTTTGAACTCATCGTCAAAGCATCAGTTCACGTATTTCAGGGCCAACAAAAACACCTTCCTTAATTTTGGCTTCACGTTTCTCAAGACCAAACTTATTTCTTAAATGCTGAAACGCATCGCCTTAACTGTCCAGTCACCCTAGTTGTCCAAGACCTGAAACATCATAACAGAAAAATGGGACGTGCTGGACGAAAACAGTTTTCATATTTGGAGTCAGCAAGTGAAATTTGTTAAAGCACAGATGAAAGAATCCCAGTAGCAAAATGCTTGTTGACCAGTGTTATTTAATTTCTGGTTCTTTTTAAGATGAATCATTATCCAACTTTGTCAAACATTCAAATGTAGACTGCCTCTTCCGCGGTCCAATATAAAGAGTTCACAGAACAAGAAAGTAGTGCTACACAGCACCATAACTTTAGTTCACTGTTGCCTACAGCCAAGACTATCCTAACCAATCAGCTGAGCAGTGATGTCATCTAAGCCCAACATCCTGAACCACCTCTTCCAGACTCACCAGTACTTGAAGATGCAATAACAGCTTTCCGTCATCATTTATGGTAGGCCTAGGAGTACACATGCATGTGTCTGATGACACTGCATAATACTTACCCATAATTTACAACACTTGTGTTTACTTGCTTAGCAGATGCTTTTATCCAAAGCATCTTACAAAAGAGGTCAATATAATTGAGCACAAATCAGTACAGGGGACATGCAACAAGTTTTACAGATCAAGGTTGCAAGATTGATCACCACAAGTGAAGAGCTCAGAGCAAAATACAAACTAGTTACACTTTAGACAATTTGACAGACTTTTTAAGCACTGTTTTAAACACAGTTAGGGAGTCAGCCTTTTGAATGGATGTGGGCAGCTGGTTCCACCAGCTAGGAGCTACAGATGCAAAGAACCTGGACTGAGATTTGATACTACACAGAGGTGGTATCACCAGAGGTCATTCAACAGTAGACCTGAGTGAATGAGAGGAACATAAGACCTCACAAGTGTCACCATGTACTGTATATAGGCACTGACCCAACATCATTGTATCATGTATGGGCAAGGTTATGTCAACCTCAGCTGTCACCTTTTATCGGCTATCTTTTTATGACTAACCATTCTGAATACATCTGTGACATTATCATGAGTGAAACCCCCAAGAGGATTGTTGGCATATCTGGCATCGCACTCCTGCAATGTGCTTAAACCTACCTAAATGTTTGATCAAGCTGTATTTTCTTTTCACTGAGTAGTCAAACACCTTCGTAAAGGAGGTGTATCTAATAAAGCAGCCACCCAATTTATATGTCCTTATACTGGCTTTTCATATCATATTAACTGGTTTTCATATCATATTGATAATACGAATGGTGAATCAAATAAAAGGGGAGGGTCATTTATAGGATGTACTCTGGACTCCCTGGAGGTAGTAGAGAAAGAGGAATTAAAAGAAGTTTGAGTGCCATTATGAACAATGCTGCACATTATCTCTCTGACACACTGACAATGAGAAGTTTGAGTCAACAAATTATATAGCACACAAGCGTATCAAAAACACAACTGGGGCTCCTTTATACCAACAGCAATATGTCTGCATAATGCCTCACTGTGACTGTGATAGCCAAGTCAGAACTTTTCTTTCTTTTTAATTTTCTGGCTTTATAGTCATTCTGGGGCATGTTCCAACCAAGGTGTGTTTGTATATTTATTTATTTATTTCTTTGCTTACTTATTTATGTATATTTATTTAAAGAGCTTATGTATAAAGCCAAATTTACCCCTGAGGACAAATAACGTTCTATCTCTTTATCTAACAGCAGCAAGGGTTCTCTCTATTAAATCAGCTACAACATCTACAGACGTGACAACTATTCCATAGAACTGCTTTAGCATATTTTCTCCAACTTCATTTTTTTTTTTTGGAGGGCAAGTCATAATAGAATGTATTATGTCCGTTTTATCAAAACATACTAGTTATTTATGATTACTTCCTAAGCATTTATCATTTTTCCAACAGGGCAGGTAAAGACTAATTATCTTACATTTGATATTAAAGATATATGACACCTGTGGTACAGTCTAACCATCTGTAAAGTAAGATGTTGTTTGTACAAGAATCACATTATCTTTTGCTCTCCTTATGGAAAGAAATAGCTGTAGGGCATATTTTCCAACATGTACAAGCACTGGCTTTCAATTGTTGGGCAATTGGATAGTCTGCTGATAAACAAAACCAAACCAAAGGAAGTCATGTAAATCTGACATTTACTGTAGACTGCAATAGGTGGAACTTTCTTCACATTTGTATTTATGTTTTAAGAAAGAATAAAGCACTTCAGAAAAAGAAATATGTTAATGATGGATGTTCCTTCAAAGTATGCTGACAGAAAGAGGAGTCTGTTTGTCTTTGCTAAGGAACAACTTAGCTACTAAAGTTATGCTACTTAGGAGGGCTGCTAATGGCAAAATCCATCCATTAATTTTCTTTTACCTATACAGAATAATACAGCAGCATGATTCTCAGATTCATAAGCCTTGAGGAAATAATTATGTGTAGGTGTCTAAATAAGACAAAAAAAGGAAAACAATTAGAAAACTATTACTTTTAATTTGGAAAATCCAAAGCCACAGCTGCTAAAAATCAGCTTTCCTCAGCTTCATGAATTGAATGTGTGTTTATTTGCAGACTCTTTCCCCGGGCAATACTAACACTGCAGGACTGCTGAAGCGTGGTGACATTTTCCTTGTCCACGAAGCTTAACATTTCTGCCAAGTTACTGTGGGAAACACTGCCAGCCTTCTCAAGTCAGTGCTGCCTACTCATAAAAGTCAGTACTTTCAGGCACCCTTCTAGTTTGACTTAGCAGAGGCCAACCAATGAGCCCCATTCTTTGGCTCATAAACTGTGCGACTGGCAATAGCCTTTCAACAAATCATGTATTTTGTATTAAATAAATCCAAAGCATTTTATAAAAGTATCAAACAGTAAAGTCTCAAAAGAGTTCAGAATAAAGAAGAATGACATAGTTTATCTCAGCAGTAGTCACTTCAGGCAAATAATGCATCAGGGTGGCAAGCTGGGGAAAGTTCAGTGCTAAACTAGAGTGAACAGCAGACTGTGATCATGACTAACTGAATATTCAAAATAAATAAATAAATACTGTTGGCACTGCTTACAATTAGGCAGTTTTTGAACATGAACGATTGTAGGCAGATTCACTTCATGATTGTGCTATATGGTAGTTGTGGATTAAGCACAATACACTGATAGAAAAAATGCAAGAATATTCATTAAGTATTGGAAATGCCATCAACACTGAAATGATAATAATAATTGTTTACATTTATATAACTCTTTCCTCACTACTCACAGTGCTCTCCACACAGGGAGGACCTGTGACACAAACTGATGTTCTAATTAGTGCGAGACAGCAGCGCTACCACTGTGCCAGTTCCAGTTCTTAGTTGCTTGGTATTTATTTTTACTCTTTGGATTTTTATTGAATGCTGAAGAAAACTAAGTGGCTTTAACCATTTAAGTGACTAGAGTTTTGGGGACTATCTTAGTCAAATTTCACAACCTAAGAAGAACTTCAAAATGGGAAAATTGTGGTTAGGAGTATTATTGGTCATATTCAATAACAAAAAAAACAATTACTGGCATACAGAAGGCCTGAGATCCTACCAGCTACACCAATTCTCAAAAAAAACTAACTAAAGGAGACCATTATATATAAAATAAAGGATCTAATTAACAAAAATAATAATAAATGTAAGGCTGATGGAAACCAAATGGTACACCCCAAGCAATATAACAAAGACACCTCATTTAACAGCCTTTCTGGGTCAGCCTTTGGGACAGTCATACCCCAAACTCATGCCCAAAATAGGGCACTGGGTTTACAAGTTTAAAAACACCTTGACTGGATGACTGGAAACTTTTGGTCTAAAATTACAAAGTCCAACAGTCCAATTATTTCACTAAACAAAAAGAGAACACAAAATGAAAAAATGACAAAATAAGGCAAAAGGATTTGACTAAAAAGTCAGTCCAAAGCAAACAAAACTATACCTGCTTTCTAGTACTAACAATCCAAAAACAGTAAATCTACAAAACAAAAAAAAAAAAAACAAGCTAATACTCACAGCTAAGAACTAAGTCCACAAACTCCAATGCCATTCAGCTTAGACCTCCTTTACCTCAGTAAAAGGCTGAGGGTGTAAAAATAGCAATGTATTGGTGGTCCCACTTCTTGGGGTTCTGTCCCTCAAAACACAAGGCATACATTAAAATTTCAATTAACAATACATAAATATAAAATAATAAACAAAATAATTTGTTTTACAGTTCCTCTGTGTTACAAGACCACTCCAAACTATCTGATGTGGACCCTCAAATACTTGTAGGAGTGCATTACCTCTATATCCACTCCTTGAACAGTGTATTGGACATCGAGGATGTTCAGTGAAGTGAAAGTCAATAACCAGTCCCTTAGTTTTGCTGATGTTAAGTGGATGACAATTCTTTTTGCACCAAGCAACAAACGTCTTCACTTGACTCTTACACTTTGTCTCATCCCCTTTATCAATACACCCCATAAGTGCAGAATCATCTGAGAACTTCTGCAAGAGACATGACCTGGGGCCTCATGCATAAAGCCATGCATAGAATTCACACTAAAACACGTTGTACACACAAAAAAATCCAGATGCATAAATCTGTGCATACACCAACTTGCAGTGTGAAAGTAACGCATGTGCATGTGCCTGCTGCTACTCCCCAACTCCTCCCAGAATTACGCCTCTTTGAATATGCAAATAAATATAAATAGCCTTTAAGCTCAGCATTCTATGAAAAGGCAATGGCAAAAGCATGGGGGAAAACAGAAGAATTTCAGTCAATACCAAGTGGTGGCAAGGAAAAACGTACTATTTGTTGGTTTAAACAGAGGTATAAACAACAAAAGGAAGTCGCACAGTGCGAAATAAAAAAGAAGTCAGATATCAAAGTCGTCGTGAAAAAGCGAGTCGTAGCCCACTGTCTGAGTGTCATATGGAAGTTTATTAGGGTAAAGTGAAAAGAAAAAAAAATAGGCACACAGTGAGAAAAAAAGCACAGAACTTTAATCTTGAAATTTCCAATTTAACCACATAGTTTATTTTGTCATTAAATTAGAACATCATAAACTTCATCTTAAAATCTTTAATTTACTAGTTTCTCAAATACCATCGTAACTAAAGTAGTATGTTAAATGCTTTGTATTGTATTTGTTCTTCTATGTGCTCTATGTGTGTGAATCACTATGTGATTCTTAAACGGGCTTTCTCTTCCTCCGACAGGACACAGAATCCATTACATTCATGATATTAGAGCTCTCTGAACAATTTAAATACTGAGATGTATACTTGTTATCATTTTCATGATAATAGGAATTAAAGCATGTTATTAAACATGGGAACACGGTGGCACAGTGATAGCGATGAGCTGGCGCCTCATCCAGAGTTTGTTCCTGCCTCCCGCAAGATGCTTGCTGCGCCATGCGAGACCTTCGATGAAATAATTTATTACAGCAGTACTGTCTCTTTCAAACGTACTAACCTCCAATTATTGTCTCTTCCTTTTCTTTCTCCAAGTAACCAATCGCCACATGATCAGCTCTGTAATAGATGTCAAGCCATCTGTAGGCTTAGAACGCCGATTCTTCAAAACTTTTAAGGTACATTGAAATATCTTCGTAGTACATGTTTAATTATTCTATCCATCTATCCATCCATTGTCATGCCAGTCCCAGCAAGAATACAGCGCATGGCAGGAACAATCCCTGAATGGGCGCCAGCTCGTTGCTAGCGCTGAGACGCCATATCCTCACATGTTTAATTATTAACAATATAGATTATTTAAATAATGTTAACATTTTATCTGTATAATGTAATAAACATATTTTGCTGCATTTCATCTTAAAAATGATATCATGATCATATGTAAATACGCACTTTATAAAGTGGCTCAGGTTGTGCAATATTATAACTGTATCGCAAGTTTACAGTGAACTAATTGTACTTATAAGTACAAACAGTTCTACAAGTAGCACTTAATGGACTGATTGAATGTCTTTATAGTTATTGGGATGAAACTGTTTCTGAACCGTGAGGTCAGTACAGGAAAGGCTCTGAAGCATTTGTCGTATGAGAGCAGTTCAATAGACAACATGGCTGAGGCAACGTGTGCTTGATGCTGTATAATGATCAGCTCCTCCCCCTCGTCGTTTTTGCCTATTGGGAAGTCCCACAAGCCTCCACGGGGTTCTCCCCTTTTGAATTATTGTATGGGCGACAACCCCAGGGCATTTTAGATATCTTAAAAGAAGGATGGGAAGAAGAGGCTCTTCCCTCTACAAATACTGTATATTGGAATATACGCGATAGATTTGGTAAAATTCAGCCCCTCCTTTAAAATTCACCCGGAAGAGGCACAAGCAGCACAGGTCCAATATTATGACCATGGCATGTCTCTCCGGGAGTTCCGCCCAGGAGATCGGGTCATGGTCCTAATACCTACCTCCAACTCTAAGTTACTTGCCCATTGGCAAGGTCCCTACGAAGTTAAGGAGAGGAAAGGGCTTGTCAACTATTTGGTGAGTCAACCCAATCGTCGGCCGAGGGAGCGGGTTTATCATGTAAATCTGCTGAAACCATGGAAGGACAGGGATCTCGATCCCTCCTCCGGACAGCCCTGATCACTCTTTGCTCACACGGCTAGCCTTAACTTTGGTGTGGATTTAAGTCCCAGACAGCGACGGGAGCTGGAAACAGTTATCCTGTCCGTCCTGGAGATAGTGAATAAAAACCCTGGAAGGACCTCTCTGATTGAGCACGACATTGTGACAGAGCTCGGGGTTATAGTCCGAGAACGTCCGTATTGTCTTCCCGAGGCAAAAAGAGCTGAAGTGGAGCTTGAGATCAAGCACATGCCGGAACTAGGAGTAATCGAGGAAAGTCATAGTCCCTGGTCCAGTCCCATTGTATTGGTCGCTAAGCCTGATGGGAGTTGGAGATTTTGCAACGACTTCCGTTGACTTAATCAAGTCTCCCAATTTGATGCTTATCCAATGCCACGAGCGGATGACTTCCTCGAGAGGCTTGAACAAGCTCAATACTTGACCACGCTGGACATGACAAAGGGGTACTGGCAGGTTCCTTTAACGGACTCCGCGATTAGCACCCCTAGCAGACACTGGTAGTATCGTGTCCTTCCATTTGGGTTACATGGGGCTCCGGCAAACTTCCAGCATCTAGTGGACAAAGTGCTCAGGCCTCATAACTCATACAGTGCTGCCTACCTAATTTTAATAATTTTTAATAATTTTGCCTGGACAAACTGGTGAGGAAGGCAGGCTCTATTGTTGGCATAGAGCTGGACGGTTTAACATCCGTAGCAGAGCAATGGGCACTCAGCAGGCTCCTATTAATTATGGAGAATCCACTACATCCATTAAACAGTGTCATCTCCAGACAGAGGAGCAGTTTCAGCGACAGACTGCCGTCACCGTCCTGCTCCACTGACAGACTGAGAAGATCATTCCTCCCCCAAACTATGCGACTCTTCAATTCCACCAGAGGGGGTAAACTTTGAACATTATTCAAGTTATTGTCTGTTTTTTTACCTGCATTTTTTATTTCTCTTTAATTTAATATTTTTTGCTGCTGGAGTATGTGAATTTCCCCCTGGGATTAATAAAGTATCTATCTATCTATCTATCTATCTATCTATCTATCTATCTATCTATCTATCTATCTATCTATCTATCTATCTATCTATCTTCGGCCTTCATTCTTTTAGAATGAATAATTGTAACATTATTAGATAATTTTCTAATGAAACCATGCTTCAGCAATTTAATAATGTCATCAAAGACCATAATGAAATTTATCAATATATCAGTAGATCCTATGCTGTGAAAAAATTATTAAATCTTGTGGTGGATTGCCGGCATTTTATTCCGGCCCTCAACCCCAGGCCACCAGGAGGAGCTCTCCCGACAGCGTGGACGTGCCCCGAATTCCAGCAGGGCCTCATGGACTTTGTAGTTTTTATGCACAGCCCTGCTGGATGCATTGGGGACCACCAGGAGTCGCTGTAGGGAGGCTCGTGGACTCTTATATGCCCTATAACCCGGAAGTGCGTCATAATCCCATGACAGGAAGAAACGCCGTGCTTCCGGGTTGAAGAAAAGGACTGTTTACCCTGACCCGGAAGGAATAAGGACTTGTGGGTTGTGGAACAGGAACCACTTCCGGGTCAGGGGGTATAAAGGACCATGGGAAAGCCCAGTACGCTGAGCTGAGCTGGGTGGAAGGTTGGCAACGCGTCTGGGAGAGGAGGATTGGTTTATTGATTGATTATTGATTTATTTATATGAGTATTGGGGAGTGTAGGGTGCTTTGTGCACTGTTTATTGATAAAATAAAGTCATATTGGACTTTTATCTGGTGTCTGACGTCTGATCAGAGGGTTCAAGGGGTCACGGAGACCTCAATCTTTCACAATCTCAATTTACCAACTTCTGGGTCCTCAAAATTACTGATGCTTAGTAAATTTAGAATGAAAAGCAAATTTTTGGCTAAGTTGAAATTAGTGTTGGTAGGCAGGCAGGAAGATCATTCCCCCCCCAAACTATGCGACTCTTCAATTCCACCAGAGGGGGTAAACTTTGAACATTATTCAAGTTATTGTCTGTTTTTTTACCTGCATTTTTTATTACTCTTTAATTTAATATTTTTTGCTGCTGGAGTATGTGAATTTCCCCCTGGGATTAATAAAGTATCTATCTATCTATCTATCTATCTATCTATCTATCTATCTATCTATCTATCTATCTATCTATCTATCTATCTATCTAGGAGTTCCCATTTTAAAATTTTTTGATTTGAATTTGGCTTAGTGTGTTAAGCTTGGTTGTCTGCTACGACTAATTTTCTTGTAGCGATTTCTGACCTATATTATTGACTACATTTCATGGTTTGATCCTTTACTTCTTAATCTGTTACTTACTTTGGTCAGAACATCTTCCTGGATTCCTTCTTTTTAAAGTTTTTTTTTCTTATATTGATTTAGTTTTGCTCCTTTTAGTTTTATATTTCTCACTTGTCCCCTAATTACCTACATGTCTTTTCTTTAATAGTGCCTTCCATTCTCTGATTATTCTCTACACTCAAGAAATATCTCTGAATATGTCTGCCTTTCCAGCTGTTCACAATATTTTCCTCTTGGCTTATACAGATTTTTTTAAGAAAATATAATGCATCTTTGAGTCTGATTAATACCTTTATGCAGAGGCCAGTTTTATCTGTTCTCTGTTAAGAAAATTATGCAAGTCAGAAGTGGGTGTTCGCTCATGGTGTCGCGCACAAGGTGGTTGGGTAAACACACTGGAAAAGAAACCTAAGTGACATGACTGGTCATAATGTAGTGCCTGAGTAGAAACCCAAGTGCATTTTTAGGGATGTACGTTTCTCAATCACTACTTGCAGCTTGCAGCTACCCACTTCTCTTTCTATTACCAACAGAAAGAATACACAAAAGTCAGCCACAAGAAATGGTTAGTCTGTTACTGTGTGTGTGTGGTTTGGTGTAGGTTTGTAGAGCCTTACTTTGCCCTAGTAGTCCTTCTGCACAAAGACTCTTGGATATTGCATTTTCCCACACATTCATTACAAAGACTTAGGGAACAGCTACTCACATCTTCTTGATTGAGTCCTTGGAATCTGGTTAGCATCTGAGAATGATGAATGTGTTTGTTTTAATTTAAACAATACTTTTGTGTTTTGCTAGTTTACTTGTATAGCATTAAAATGATTTCTAAAGCTTTGAGTGTCCCAAGAACCTCAATGGCCTTAAGTGTGAAATGAAAGATGTTTTGAACCACTAGCACTCTTCAGTTGGCTAATAGAGCTTCAGAGGTCCTGAGCTGAGATAGGAGAACCTGTCACTAGAACAACCACCTCAACAGTACTCCATCAGTCTCAGGTGTTTATCGCTAAATGTCCAGATAGAAGTCACTCTTGAGTAAAAGGCATAAGACGGTGCATTACCACTCTGACAGCATGAGGGAAAGGGTTCTTTTCTCTGATGAGACAAACATTAAACACTTTGGACTGAATTCCAAGCATTATGTCTTACGTAGACCACTGCTCTTCAGCTGCCTAATTCCATCTCTATGGTGGTGGCAACATCATGCTATGGGGATGTTTCTCGGCAGCAGGGAGAGGGAGACCAGTCAAAGTTGAGTGAAAGATATATGCAGCCAAATACAGATATGTTCTTGAAGAAAACCTACTCCAGAATGCAAACAACCTCAGACTGGGATAATGGTGCACCTTTCAGCACGACAATAAATTGAAGCATGGAGCAAAGACAATGTTGGACTGGCTTTGGGACAATTCTCTGACTGTCCTTGAGTAGCCAGGCCAAAGCTCAGACGTAAGCACTTTAGAGCATCTCTGGAGATACCTGAAGATGGCAGTTTACAGACATTATCCATCTAGTCTAATGGCACTTGTGAGGATCTGTCAGGAAGAATGGGGTAAATTGCCCAAATCCAGGTGTGCAAAGTTTTTAGAGACTCACCCAAGAAAACTCAAAACTAAAAATGCAGCCACAGGGCTTCTACAAAGTAATGAGTTAAGTGTCTGAATGCTTATATGAATAAAAGAGTTTCAATTTTTGATTTTGAATAAATCTGCAAACCTTTCCGAAAACATGTTTTCACTTTGTCATTATGGGTTATTGAGTGTAGATTGATGGGCAAAATGGCAAACTTATCCATCTAAAATGAAATGTACAGCACAATAAAATGAGCAGAAATTGAAGGGGTCTGAATGCTTTCTGAATTCCCTTTATATTGGGGTCGTCATCATTAAATTGAACTATTTAAATACAATCTGTACCTATGAGTACAGTATTTAAAAAACTCTTGTTAATCTGAATGTATAAGAAAGGTAAGGTTTGCCAATTTCAGTGCAATGACAGAAAATGACAAACTTTACTGTATTACAGCTTTCATCCTAAATTTACAGTTGAACTAAAGCTCTCACAAAACTGATTATTTTTAATTTTATAATACCTCTCCTGAACATTAAAGGTATCATTTTGCTTCTGCCCTTCATTAGAACCTCTTGTGCCTTATTTACTGCTGTTGCACACTAGAACTTTTAAACATTCACCACACCAAGCCACTGGCAGCTGGTTTCCTTTCTCACATTTGATAATTGACTACAGAGTAATTAAAAATAAAATTCCTACAAACTCAGTGAAATTCACAGCTGAATTATTTTCTAAAATAAATGGAGAGGACTTTAAATTGGACTCTGAGATCTCTGTAGCTTATCACATACATTGCTTGAATGCCTCAAAACCAAGAAACCTTATTATACGATTTGACAAACTATGGGTCAAAGAAAATTTGATGTTGATTCTCAGACAGACAGAGTAGAATGTATTTGAAAATAACCACATTCATATTTTCCCAGATTTCTTTCCTTCAGCAACTGCTAAATGAACTGCTTTCTACAGCAATTCTACAGCATTAAATAGCGCTTATGCAAAGCTGAATTCAGACACCACCACTTGTTTCCAGCTAAACTGAAAGTGTTTTCTGATGGCCAATTCAACATTTTTAAATCTCTTGAAGGATCAGAAAAAGAGCTTAAAAGACTGAACCAACATCATCTGGAATGTGAACATGAGTCATGTTGTGTCCTGGTAATGCAAAGAAGATTCTGCTTGCTACATGGTCTATCTGACTGAAACATATGCAGTAACTATACACTCTATTTCCTTCTGCCTGTTTTTAACAGTTGCTATATTGAAATTTATTCTATTACCTATGTGTATATTTTGCTAAACATTAAGTATTTTTTTATTTCCTAAGGGGACTGTTTAACATCATAGACCTGGGTTCATTGCATCCTGACTGTACTATTATAAGATATATCAATTCCACCCCAGGGGACTGTTTAACCTTCCTCTTGTGTTAGCTTTCTGTTATCATCTCTTATGTTAACGGGTCGGTTTTGACCTGTGTATTAAATCAGCTATAAAATACACTAAAAACAATAAGCTATCATCCAATTTGTTTCTCATCTCTTGGTTACCTTGTTAGGCTTCCTTATCCATGAAAATGTTGGTTTTAATACTTTTGGTGTGGGCCTCTGGGCCTTTTTTTGTCAGTATACCCTTTGATTTCAATTTAAAAAAATGGTAAAATGAACCTCAAGAGAATCATATTAATAAATAAAAGGTTCTTGTGTTACCTGACTAATACTGAGGGGTATAGAACACATCTCTTAAATAAATTTGTTTTATTTATTTTTTCATTTTAATATTAATAACTAAAGTGACATCTATGGTGTTACGGGTCAATTTCGACCCATAGATATTTACATCAAGAAAAGGCAAAAAAATATTTTTTTCAGCAATAGAACTTTAATATAAACTGAAAAAAATGAAAAGCAGAACAGGTCATGACACAAAATATATATTTGCATGGTCAAATAAACAAAAACCAATCAGGAAAATCAAACAAATAGAAATCAATTACAAGTTCCAAAACTAATACAAAGCTAAATCAGAGTAAAAACCTCTGTGTACAAGAACATGCTTGTGTATGTGTGTGTTTAGAGGCATGTGTGGCAAAAAGTGACACTTTTTGAGTGTTCTTTGCAGAGATATTTCTTGCAGTTGAAACACAATACATTTGTCTTTCTGTCCTTACTGCTTGGGCAGACCTGACACCTCTTTCTTTTCGAATCAGGCGGCCTGACTGGGGTTGGGGCTGTTTCGGTTGGTGTTGAGGCAGGGCTGGCTGAGGAGGATGCTGATGCAGATTCTCTCTGTGTTGCTGATGGTGAGGATGGAGTGCTGGGTGAGCTCTGCAGCTGTCTGACAAAGGCTGCAGCGTCTGGGTCTCGGGGCACCCGTTCCCTTCGCCTAATGTGTGGCTTGACAAGGGAATTTCCCAACTCCTCAAGAAAGTCTCCGCTTGTTTTTTTTGGTTGAGTTCCACCCTTGGTGGATGTGTCTCCACAACACAAATGCATTATATGCAGACACATCAAAGGATGTTGTAAAACACAACCATTGGCCATCTTCTGGTCATTCGCTGGCATGTGTATGTCGCTGTCAGCTTGTCCAGGTTGTCCACTCCTCCTTTGTTTTTGTTATAGTTGTGGATAATTGTCGGCTTTTTGTCACTTCCTGATGATACAGCTGCGTCTTTGTGAAGAGTAGACATGAGTATCACATTCCGGTTTCTTTTTGGACAATATGAGACAACAGTAGTGGTGTCTGTAAAAGCAAACTTTGAGGAAAGTGGAGCCCTGCCCTTCACCTGCAAGATTTCAGCAGGCAACTCAGGTTTATTTTTCTTCACTGTTCCCACCATGGTAAGTTTCCTCTTGAGAAGTTCTTGTCCGAGGTCATAGCTGGTAAAAAAAATTGTCACAAGTGATATTGTGACCCTGCAGTCCAGTGGTCATATCGAGGACCACACGTTTACCTTGGTTTTTCTCAGGGATGCCACTCGCAGCTTTGCCTGTGTAAATCTGTAGATTCCAGGCATAGCTGGTTCTTCCGTCACAGGCTGCCCAGATTTTTATGCCGTATTTCCCTGGCTTACTGGGTATGTATTGCCGGAAGGGGCATTTTCCTCGAAAAGGGACAAGACGTTCATCCACTGTCACCTCTGGCCCTGGGTTGAACATCAGCAGAAGGAGCTGCACCCATCTCTCTCAGACATCCCTGATGGGACCAAGCTTGTCAGATCTCACTCTGGTCTCTCTGTTGTCAAATCTGAGGACTCTTGATATCATTTGAAATGTCTGAAGTGACATTGTTGCCCGGAAAATATTTCTGCCTGTTGATGCGTCCCATAGACTATCAGTGGCCTCATTGCAGGATCTGTACACTCCAGCAAGAAGAAGAACACCAATGAAAGCATCCAGGTATTCCTCATCAATGTCTTTCCACATGTCGCCATGGACTTTTTTTCCTTCAAGGTTCGTCATAGTAATGATGATTCTTTTTAGTGACAATGGCATAAATAGTTCAAAACATGTTTTGATGTCACTGACTCTGGTCAGAGCAAACCTTGTGATTCCAGGGGTCATTTTGATGACATTTGCAGCAGCTGCCCTGCCATGTACATCATGAGGTACTGAGCTCCAAAAGATCTTACCATTTTTGGACTTGAATCTTTCAGCAGGAGCAGCTTCAGCACCAGTGACCTCCTCATCCGACTCATCAGATGTGTCTGTGTCTTCTGGATGATACTCCACATTGTCTTCCTCCTCAGAAACCTGTTCATCTGAATCGCTATGCTGCTCTGTGTCCTCTCCTTCATTTTCACCAAAAATATGATCCAGAACTTGGCTCACTGTAAATCTTCTTCTCATTTTTGCATGCAGCAAATTGTAAATGTGCACTCTGCAAGTCAAATGGCACTCAAATGAGTGAATTCACCTCACATGTCTGGACATGCCCGTCTTTGTTTGTTTTGTTTTTGTGCAGGTATACTGGAAAGCCATGCAAAATGAGAAAGCTCACATGATTAGGAGAGGAGCTGGTTGTCAGTGTGTCAGCTGACAGTGCACTTAGGATTTCAGTTTTGGCTCTAATTATTGCTTTATCATCGTATTATCATAACTGGGTCGAAACCGACCCTAACAACACAAAGGTCATAATTTCAACCAGAGCATTTTATAATTTAGTAAAAATATTTTTTTTGCTTTATTTTGTTGAAATAGAGGTTCCTGACAAAGTCAAAAAGCCTTGATGCAATAAACAAATTTATGTCATTCTTGTATGCATTTAAAATTTAAAACGGGTCGGTGCAGACCCTTAACATTATATCCTAGATGTATTGCATTTGGACTGCAATATGATAAGATACCGCAGCTTCAATTGTAATCCTTTCTACACCGCTGCCGGGGATTTGTTTTGTTTTGGACATGCTCTACCTCTAGGCATGTCAGAGGACAGGGACTTTATGAAGTGTGGTCTAGTCTCACTTGGGGAGACAAATTGGAGGAGGTGGGGAGGGGGAGGGAAGAGATCAAGTTACTTTCTATCTATCCTTTTTAGCTAAACAACTGTAAATGCCAACATAATAATAGGCTCCTAAGTCATAATACTTGGCAATAATATAAAATCAAGGTTAAATCTATTGTATGAAACAATGTACTGTCTTAACTTAAGATTACAAAATGTCCTCAAAAGCTCAGAAGCAGTGCCTCTCTAACCAAACAGTGAACCTTGTTAGCTGGAATGTCAAAGGTCTCAATCATGTTCTAAAAAGAAAAAAAAAACATTTTCTCACCTAACAGGTCTAAATGCAAGGATAATATTTTTACAGGAGACTCATTTAATAAGTAAGGACCAGTTTCAGTTGCAAAGAGGTTGGACTGGACAAATCTTTCACTCCAGCTATACAAAGAAAACTAGAGGTGTGGGAATCTTAATACATAAAGCAATTTCATTTGTAGCATTAGACATAGTTTCTGATCCTAGAGGGCAATATGTCATGGTGATGGGTAATTTATTTAGGGGATGAATAAAGTATCTATCTATCTATCTATCTATCTATCTATCTATCTATCTATCTATCTATCTATCTATCTATCTATCTATCTATCTATCTATCTATCTATCTATAAAGTTATTTTGATAAATATCTATGTGCCTAATGTGGATGGCAGAGATTTCATCCACAATGTACTTGCATCCAATCCTAATTTGAACACTCATAAAATTACAGTAGCTGGAGAATTTAACTCTGTTGTAAAAGCAGACCTGTGTAGGTCTTCAACTACAATGATGATAACATCTAATACTGCAAAAATAATTACACTGTGTGCAATGGATCATACCTTATCAGACCCATGGAGATTTTTAAATCCAAACTCAAGAGCATATTCCTTCTTCTCACCAGTTCATCACAGTTACTCGAATCTGATTATTTCTTATGGATAATAATTTATTGCTCTGTATCAAATCTTGCAAGTATGACACTATTGTTATCTATGGCCATTCTCCTCTGATCATGGAGCATAACTCACTATGCCCTACACACTTTCATAGCTGGCATCTTAACCCCCTATCATTTGTTGATGAGAATTGTACAGAATTAATCTCCAAGCAAATTGATTATTTTTTTAGAGACAAATACATCCTCAGAGGTCACTGCAGGAATTGTCTGGGAAACTCTGAAGGCTTTTTTAATAGGACAGATTATTTTATATCTCTCCTACAAAAATAAATTGGAAACCAAGAAGCCATCAGAGCTAATTAGCAAAATCACAGGATTAGATCAAGAATACGCCAGGACTCCAAATGAGGTACTTTATAAGGAAAGACAGGTTCTGCAATCAGAACTTAACCCCTTGACAATAAGAGAAATTGAATAGCTCATCATTAAATTGCGGCATTGTTATTATGAACACAGACAGAAGGCTAATAAGATCTTAGCTCAACAAATCCACAAGCAGAAAGTTTGCAACACAATAACAGAAATTACCAACATAAATGGAGATAAAATCATTGACCATAAAAATATAACCCTCATATTTAAAGAATACTACAAGTCTTTATATATTCTAATAAAATAAGACGCAATCTAATGACTTTTCTGATGCATTACAAATACCACAGCTAGATAATGTTAGTGCAGAGGAACTGGACAAACCTCTGACACTCTCAGAATTACTGAATGCTCTAAACTCACTTCAAAGGGGGGAAGCATGGACAAAACTACTTTATACCAGACCAGAAGCTTCTGTTTACATTATCAATATTATTTCAACTATTACAAATTAGAAAGTGGTACTCAACAAGGATGCCCACTATCACTATTGCTTTTGCAATAACCATCAAGCCATGGCCCATTCACTTTCAAAATACACCAGAGATAAAGGGGATTATCACTATATGCAGATGATATGATATTGTATATATCCAACCCAGAAACTTCATTACCAGTAGTACTTAGGGCACTAACAGAATTTTAAAAGATAGATTCCAGTAAACTCTCTTGCACACAATTTTAGATTGGACACCTTCTCACTTATTTTAGCAGATACCTAGAGGTAAATAACACATGTAAATATAAAGATCTTTTTCAGCAAAATTTTGCTATCAGCATGGAAAAAATTAAACAACAGATGGTCTACCTTCCATCTTACATTAGCAAGGAGAATCAATACTGTCACGATGAACATCCTTCCTAACTCAGCTTTTCCTATTTCAGTGAATCCCCATATACATTAACAAATCGTTCTTTAAGACATTAAACTCAATTATAACCTCATTTGTATGGAATTCAGAACATCCACACATCCAAAGGGTGACTCTACAATGATCTAAAGCAGAAGGGGGCATGGAACTACCTAACGTTCAATTTTATTGCCGGGCGGGAAATATAAAAGCTATAAAGCCATGGAATATGACACAAATTAATGAATATACACAAGCCTGGTCTGCAATAGAAATATAATCTTGCTGTACTTCTTTATATGCCCTGCTCTGTACCCCAGTAAATTGAAATTATTGTCAAAATACTAATAATCCAATTGTCCACCAATCACTCAAAACATGGAACCAATGCAGGAGGCACTTTAAGGCAGGGGTGGCATGGTGGTGCAGTGGTAGCACTGCTGCCTCGCTGTAAGGAGACCTAGGTTTGCTTCCTGGGTCCTCCCTGCATGGAGTTTGCATGTCTCCCCATGTGTGCATGGGTTTCCACCAGGTGCTCCAGTTTCCTCCCATAGTCCAAAGACATGCAGGTTAGGTGCATTGGCAATCCTAAATTGTCACTAGTGTGTGCTTGGTGTTTGGGTGTGTGTGTGCCTGTGTGCCTTGCGCCCTGTACTGGCTAGGATTGGCTACAGCAAACCCAGTGACCCTGTGTTAGGATATAGCGGGTTGGACAATGACTGACTGACTGACTGACTGACTTTAAGGCAGAGAAGCTTTTATCTGTTGCACCTCTGCATAATAATTACCCTCTTCTACCATCTCAAATCTACACAGTATTTAACCTTTGGAAAACATGTGGGATTAAATCACTTAAGAGATTTGTATATAGATAATGTTAGGAGTGATTCTGATACCAAGGTTGTCTGACAGACGTTCAAGGATTGTTGTTTGGAATGATGTTAATTTGGTGCACCCCCAAAACATGTGGCCAAGTGAAGCTGGAACTAGATTGCAACTCTCACTGGTTGAATCTTGGTCTGGATACATAATTAGCCTGTGGTGTACCATTTCTTAATTAACCTAATGCATTTATAGATATTTGTTGCTTTTAGGAATCCTAAAACTAGGACCCTTGGTAATGTACATGTAATATTTTACTGGGGCATAACTGTAACATAATACATCACAATTATGTCACTAACAATAGGACTCGTTTGTATAAACAGCATGGTAGCACCCACATATCTGCAATACAAAATGACAACAAAACCCCCAGAAAATGGCAGCATGCTGACATCACAGTCACATGGTTAAAACAAATGAGCTTATGAAAAACCAAAAGGAATATGTACTGTATAAGTACTGAATGATAAATTCCTTACAGTAAAAGACTTATATTTCTAGCACTAAGTCAAGACTACTTGCATAAGTCAAAGTCTTTTTTTGATGTGGAAAACTCACCTTGAAACCAAGAACTGGTTCTGTGAGTGAATAGCACAGATTTTTTTTTATTGAGCAGGCTTCCAGATCCTTGATGCTTTCCTTTTGTATTTGAACTCACTTTTTAAAATATTTCTTCATTAATACATTATAATAAAAAAGAGAGATAGCGCATAAGATTTGGGGCCCCTATAGGTAAACACTGTATAATTGATGGAAAATTACAAAAATGATTAACATTCGTTCACAAAAAACCATTTTTCCAGACATGAGTCAAGTAACAGACTACTTGTAGATGGCGGTGGAGTCAGTTAAGAGGTCAGTGTAGAGGAATAGACTGTTTCTGGAAACTTGAAGAAATGTCATGATATCTCTCACTGTCAATTATTGGACCTGCAAATAAAGAAAGAGGAGAAACATTAGGTGACAGCGACAACCCTTGGTTAGGGGTAGAATTACAGTCAAATGAGTCCTTAGGTTGTTTCCCAATCGCAAGTGTGTGACAAATAATAATTTAAAATTTCAAATAAGTTACTTTTCTGTTAACTGTTAGTGTAAATCACAGGCAGATCTACTATGAAACTAATGAAACTTATTTTTCAGGGCCCCTAATCCTGGAGGGGCCCCAGAAGCATTTTGACCATATTGTTTAACGATTTAGGTCATCTACTATATGATAAGAGATTTAAAAAAATAACAATATTAATAATGTAGTACAATTCAATATAAAATAATAATTAAAATAAAAATTAAAAGGTTATTAAAGTATCATGTAGGGCAGCCATTAACAAAAAGTGTTCAAATTAAGGACGTTTCATTCTAAATATATTTAATATAAAATAATTATATATAATTTAAAATACTAACATTTATGACAGAAATTTAAACTGTTGTTAGAATTGTTTATGCCTATCATGAGATATGAAGCAGAAAGGGATTTTTCAAAGCTATCCTTTATAAAGAACAAATTTTGGACTACTATGACTGAAAAGCTTACATTTTGTATTCATATTGTCTCTAGAAAATGTCATTGCAAGAAAGCTCTCATATGAAAAAACTCTACATGAATATGTTGCTAGAAAAAACATTTTTTTTTTGTAAAATGTGCTTCATGTAGTATGTATTAGATAGATAGATAGATAGATAGATAGATAGATAGATAGATAGATAGATAGATAGATAGATAGATAGATAGATAGATAGATAGATAGATAGATAGATAGATAGATAGATAGATACTTTATTAATCCCAATGGGAAATTCACAATCTCCAGCAGCAGCATAATGATACAATAAATAATATTAAATTAAAGAATGATAATAATGCAGGTGAAAAACAGACAATAACTTTGTATAATGTTAAATGTTAATGTTTACACCCCCGGGTGGAATTGAAGAGTTGCATAGTTTGGGGGAGGAACGATCTCCTCAATCTGTCAGTGGAGCAGGATAGTGACAGCAGTCTGTCGCTGAAGCTGCTCTTCTGTCTGGAGATGATACTATTTAGTGGATGCAGTGGATTCTCCATAATTGATAGGAGCCTGCTGAGCACCCTTCGCTCTGCCACAGATGTTAAACTATCCAGCTCCATGCCAACAATAGAGCCTGCCTTCCTCACCAGTTTGTCCAGGCGTGAGGCATCTTTCCTCTTAATGCTGCCTCCCCAGCACACCACCGCATAGAAGAGGGCGCTCGCCACAACTGTCTGATAGAACATCTGCAGCATCTTATTGCAGATGTTGAAGGACGCCAGCCTTCTAAGGAAGTATAGTTGGCTCTGTCCTTTCTTGCACAGCGCATCAGTATTGGCAGTCCAGTCTAATTTATCATCCAGCTGCACTCCCAGATATTTATAGGTCTGCACCATCTGCACACAGTCACCTTTGATGATCACAGGGTCTATGAGGGGCCTGGGCCTCCTAAAATCCACCACCAACTCTTTGGTTTTGCTGGTGTTCAGTTGTAGGTGGTTTGAGTCGCACCATTTAACAAAGTCATTGATTAGGTCCCTATACTCCTCCTCCTGCCCACTCATGATGCAGCCCACGATAGCAGTGTCATCAGCGAATTTTTGCACATGGCAGGACTCCGAGTTGTATTGGAAGTCAGATGTATATAGGCTGAACAGGATCGGAGAAAGTACAGTCCCTTGTGGCACTCCTGTGTTGCTGACCACAATGTCAGACGTGCAGTTCCCAAGACGCACATACTGAGGTCTGTCTTTAAGATAGTCCACGATCCATGCCACCAGGTATGAATCTAATCCCATGTCTGTCAGCTTGTCCCTAAGGAGCAGAGGTTGGATTGTGTTGAAGGCGCTAGAGAAGTCTAGAAACATAATTCTTACAGCACCACTGCCTCTGTCCAAGTGAGAGAGGGATCGGTGTAGCATATAGATGATGGCATCCTCCGCTCCCACCTTCTCCTGATATGCAAACTGCAGAGGGTCAAGGACGTATTGAACCTGTGGCCTAAGGTGGTGAAGCAGTAGCCTCTCCATGGTCTTCATCACATGTGATGTCAGAGCAACAGGCCGAAAGTCATTCAGCTCACTAGGACGTGATACCTTTGGGACTGGGGTGATACAAGATGTTTTCCAAAGCCTCGGGACTCTGCCCTGTTCCAGGCTCAAGTTGAAGATGCGCTGTAGAGGACCCCCCAGCTCCGATGCACAGACCTTCAGCAGTCGTGGCGATACTCCATCTGGACCCGCTGCTTTGCTGGCACGAAGTCTCCTCAGCTCTTTGCTCACTTGTGCTGTTGTAATTATGGGTGGGGATGTCTCTCCTATGCTGGTATCAGCAGAAGGATGTGTGGAGGGTGCAGTACTCCGAGGTGAGAGTGAGAGTGGGTTAGGGTGGTCAAACCTGTTGAAGAAGTTGTTCATTTGGTTTGCTTTCTTCACGTCTCTCTCGATGGTGGTACCCCGCTTCGAGCTGCAGCCAGTGATGATCTTCATCCCATCCCACACTTCCTTCATGCTGTTATTCTGCAACTTCTGCTCCAGCTTTCTCCTGTACTGCTCCTTCGCCGCCCTGAGCTGGACTCGGAGTTCCTTGTGCACGCGCTTGAGCTCATGCTGATCACCGTCTTTAAAAGCCCTTTTCTTCTGGTTCAAAAGGCTCTTGATGTCACTTGTAATCCATGGCTTGTTGTTAGCATAGCAGCGTACAGTTCTTACTGGAACTACAATGTCCATACAGAAGTTGATGTAGTCAGTAGTGCAGTCAACAACTTCATCAATGTTCTCACTATGAGATCCCTGCAGGATATCCCAGTCTATAGTTCCAAAACATTCTCTCAGAGTATTCTCAGCCTCCGGGGTCCACTTCCTGAATGATCGTGTGGTTACAGGTAGGACTCTAACTTTTGGTTTATAGTGAGGCTGAAGCAGAACCAGGTTATGATCTGCTTTCCCAAGCGTAGGCAGTGGGGTGGCGCTGTATGCATCTTTAACATTTGCATACAGTAAATCAATAGTCTTATTTCCCCGGGTGTTACAGTCCACATACTGGGAGAAGGCAGGTAATGTTTTGTCCAGCGTCACATGGTTAAAGTCCCCAGCGATTAGCACAAGCACCTCAGGGTGCTGCGTTTGTAACTTAGCAACAGCAGAATGGATGATGTCACTCGCTGACTCCACGTCTGCCCGAGGAGGAATGTATACAATAAAAACAATGACGTGTCCAAACTCTCTGGGCAAGTAATAGGGACGTAAACTTATGGCCAACAATTCGATGTCCCTGCAGCAAGTGGAGATTTTGATGTTAACATGTCCAGAGTTACACCACCGTGTATTGACATAGAGAGCGAGTCCTCCTCCTTTGTACTTCCCACAGGTACTTGCATCTCTGTCCGCTCTAACTGTGCTAAACCCGGGTAGTTCCACATTAGCGTCTGGGATGGTGTTAGTTAGCCACGTTTCGCTAAAACACAACAAACTGCATTCTTTGTAGGTTCTGACATTTTTCACCAGCGCAGCCAGTTCGTCGATCTTATTTGAGATTGAGTTCACATTCCCCAGAATCACAGAAGGCACCGAAGTCTTAAAACGCCACTTTCTCGCAAGCCGCTTCATTTTTAGTTTAGTGCCGGCTCTGCTGCCACGATACCGCCTTCTTACCTCGTCGGGTAAATAGGGAACCACACCGGCACTGGCATTTGTTCTCAGCGCTCGAAGTTGAGTACTTGAATAGGCGAGTCTCGGCGTGTAAAAATCCATGCCCATGTTGTAAAATTAAGTGTGTCCAGTGAACAAATCCACATAAAATAAAGTGAGAGGAGTGATCAATAAATAAAAATAGAAAAATAAAAGTAGAAAAGTACACATACAGTCATACACGGAGCTGCTGAAAAGGCTGCCACTCTCGGCGGCGCCGGAAATCACATTGGTGTCTAAAATAAAAGATTATATTGATGGTTGGTCTTTTCTACGTTTTATTGTATCATCCTTTCATGCATCATATTCCTCTAATTTTCATCTCCCCATAAATTGAAAAGTATAAAGCTTTTTTTTTTAATTTTTAGTCGCACCAATGACTTTGACATGTGAAACAATCCAGTCCAGCCATTTAAATCAAAATCTGAGATGTAATGGTTATTTTTTTTTTTTTCAAAAAAATTGTGGTGATCTGTCATCGAACCCATGGAACCCAGTCTCCATGGGTTACCCAGACCTTGATCAAGCTTCAGAATCTCAAAAATGTAGATCTGCCACTGGTGTAAACAGGCCTCCACAGATGAAAGTGAAATTAACATGGAGAGTGTATTCCAAGTGCAGAACAAAATGGGGTCCAAGCACTTTGAGACAGTAATACTGTCTGCTTCTTAGCAGTGACACCCTGAACAAAAATAAACTGTGCAAAAATATTACCTTTTAACTTTAAACAACTACTTGCAGCTTTCTTCCAGGTGGACATAATATGTAGCCAACAAAAGGCTGCCAATGGAAAAATAGCAGAAGTGTTTTGGATTCATCTTTTAGACCTTATATCTGGATGGCACAGCAAGTCTTGTCTTAGGGAAAAGAGTTGTCTGGACAGATTTGGTAAAGGAAATAAGGAAAAATGGATCACCATATTTCTTATGACTTAGCAAACACCAGAAAGAATTTTAGCTAATCATTGAGTTAGTTAAAACTGGATTACAAGCAAATTGTAATAACAGAGTTTTTTTTTTGATTGAGAGCACTTGACTGTCTAATAAACTAGTGGGCTTCGTGCCAGATATTCATTTAGCAATCATCATTTACTCACCTAAATTTCTG
This sequence comes from Erpetoichthys calabaricus, assembly GCF_900747795.2. Classification (NCBI taxonomy): domain Eukaryota; kingdom Metazoa; phylum Chordata; class Cladistia; order Polypteriformes; family Polypteridae; genus Erpetoichthys; species Erpetoichthys calabaricus. The sequence goes on along the minus strand of NC_041401.2, from coordinate 148,204,776 downwards.
AACTGTCTGGAAATTCCTCATTATATCAGATGTGATGACATTTATAAAGAAGCAGGTACTTATTCTCTTGCAAGTGGGATTCTTTAAGTAGTTGTTTTAACTAAGATGGTGTGAGGTGTAAATGAGGGAGAGGAAAATTAATGAAAAGTCAGGATGACAACAGAGCCATCCAGTTTACTGCAAGGGTCCAAAACAAAGAACAAAAATGAGCATGCAGTGGCGTAACAGTTATCAGGTGTTATTGATGCCCTTTTAGCTTCTGTGGCTTCTTAAAATTATCTGCACCCTCGAGTGAGTCTCGGTCGGGGAGCTCCATCATGCGGGACTGTGTACCTCAGACTAAGACGTCATCTTCCAGTAGCACTCAAATTTATGTCATCCCTACCGGATGAGGCATGGCTTAATTTAGTTTAGGGGAGATGGTTGAGGTGCCCTCATTGGACAGGATTTTGGAGCTATGGGAAAAACTGAGGACACAAGTTAAAATCACCATGTTTATTTTTGTTAAACTTTTCACAAGGCTGTCCGCCACACACAGTTATTCATTTTTTCCCTCTCTCCCTCTCTGTCTCTCTCTCTTTCTTTTTTCCACCTCTTCTCCTCCCAGCAAGCTTTGTCCACCATCCACCCGGAGTCGGTCATTTTTATATTGGCTGACCCAGAAGTACTTTTGCTCTTCCACTCATATGGCCTCCCAGCACTTCTGGGTTAGGCGAAAACCATGTTTCATATAAGTCCTCCAGAGCACCCCCTGGCGGCACCCACGGCACCCAACAGGGCTGAGATAAGGAACTCCAAGTCCCATATTGCACTGTGGGAATCCTGGGGTACCGCTGTATTCCCGGGGAGCTGCCATCTAATGTCTCAGGGGAGGCAGCCTCTTAAAGAAGCTGCCTTCCCCCATCCTTCCATATCCTGGGTGCCCTGGCCGGGTCGGGCTGCCGGTCATCTCTTACAATATTATATATATATAGTCAGCAATGACTCTGACATGAGAGTAAGGATTGGGGTACCAGCCTGGCAATCACCTTTTAATAAGCAATTCAAAATACGGTAATAAAAAAGGAAATAGGGTAAAACTGCCTCCATTTTACTTTTCCTTTATACGGTAGCAGTCCTTCTGTTTGTAATGGATCCCTCAGAGTGAATGCCGTCTTCGTCTCTGGAACCAAATTTAAAGCGATTGGCCTAGTAGGGGCAGAACTTCCAGTACCAGGGGCGTGGCTTCAGCAATTGTCTAGGTTTTGCCTCTCAGAGTTGTAGGCAAAAGGGAAGAAGTGGTTAGTGACATCGACCCCTCTTTTCCAGGAGCAGAAACTCTAACCTTTATTGTTCAATTTTGTTTGTCTAACAACAGTGGTTCCACTATGAGTTAAAATGTAATGCATGTTCATAATGTGATGTTGTTTATTAAATTGACGCAAACCTACTATCTCCAGGTTTTCTTGACTTTTGGTTCAAATAATGTACCCTTTTTTGGGAAAAAAACATGTTCTGTTATAGAATTGTTTTATTTCACAAGAGAATTTTCTGGAAGGGACTTATTTAACAATATTTTGTGAGTGTATGGCAGGATGACTTCATACGTAGATTATGCAATTTGAGTACATTTTTTTAGTGTTTTGATAGTGTTTGCAGTTGTCCAACATTGATCAGCATTAGCCTCCTTTTCTCACTACAAAATGTTTAGGTTAAGTGATATATTAAAAAAATATTATTTTGAGTTGAATGCTCCTTTAAGAATCTTATTATAAAAAATAGTTGAATTGACAAAATGTATTTTATATTTTGTATTTGCATGATTTTAGGCACTTTCAGCATTCTTTTTGTATGTTTGTAATATTTAAGGAACCAAATACTTTGAGACTCAAAGTGTGCATTCCATTCTCTGAAACTTCCTAATCCAATTCAGTGTCACCAGATGTCAGATCTTATCTCGGCACATTGTTAAATCACCAGTCCATAGACAATTTTGAGGTGCCAATTAACCTGGTACACATTTCTTTGGGAGGTGAGTGCACTCAGGTATCTGGAGAAAAATCCACAGAGATCTAAAGTGAATGTAGAAATTCCATACAGATATTGTCTACAATTTCCTTCTGCCATCCCATCAGTTCTGAAGTGTTTCATGAATATTTATTACACCTGGCATCTTTTTTGGTCAAGGGAAGTCTTTTAGCCTTCTTTAATACTGCCAGTTATATTGACTTCTAAGTCTTGATCTTCCACTTCCATTCTAAATTATGACCCAGACATACTGTTTCATTTCAAAATGTTCAACTTGAAAAAAAATGTATACAGTTAAATAAAATGAATGTATTCTAGGGAAGGTATGTTGTAAGAGGCATGTAGCACCAATTAGTATTATGCATAATTCGGATAAAGTCCATAATGCTCAAGCATTTCATTTCTCCAAATATACATTTAGGCTTTAGAAGGCTTAAGATGGATGAGATCCTTTCCTTGTGTTGTTTACCCTGTAGATCTCTTGCCAAATGGTTTTCCTCAGTTGTTTACCTTGTAGATCTGTTGCCAACCGCACCTACATTTTAGAAAAGACACGTACCCAAACAAACTCTGGGCAGGTCCACCCTACTAAATTACCATGTTTTATTTGTCAGTGTTTAATTATAGGATGACCAATTAAGGACACCTAATTTGCTGAAGTAATATCCTCTTTTAGAGTGTAGCAGCATCTTTAAGGAATAAAGGCTTTCAACACCGCTCCTTACTACATCTTTATTTAACACAAGCCAACCAAAGTATCCATTTAATGCACTGCATTTACAATTATTGCAATCACAATATGAGGCAAGCTCATAATACTTCAGACACGCAGCTGCTGGCATAGAATAAAAGTACTGAAGAAATATAGAGAAATCTTTTAAGTGATCTCTTATCAACCAATGTCATTGAAAAGATCAGTCTGACTTTCTTCACAAAAGAAGTGAGATATTCAACGCCTACATGCAAATGTACATTTTTGCTAAAATCTCATAAACAGCATCATCTTGCAACTTTATATTGTACAGGTAACATAAAAAAAGCAAATCTTGAGCCAGAAACTGGAGAATCAAAAAGGCTTTTCAGACTGAGAGGCCCTAGGGAAATCTTCAAAGGCTAGCAGAGCAATCAAAGCTGGGCTCCAGCAGCACATTCCTCCAGCTTTTGCCGGTAGAAGACTTGGCCGCTGTGGGTATCAGCACTTTGTTTCATCCTGAGAACAAGGCTCAAGCCCACCGCATCCCCCGCCCACCCCCCAATACCAGACCCTGTAAATCTCTTTTCTGTTTCCCTCCCTCTTAGCTCTGTAACTTTACTCTTGGCTCAGATGCTGAGATTTTAACTTGATTATATTATTTTTGTGCTGAAATGGGTGAGAACTGAGTATGCACATAATGTAGGGTTTGACAGATTTACACAGCCAACATTGCTGAAGATGCTTAACCTCTCATATTAACTGATTAGTATCTAAACAAAGATAAACCATATTCTGCTTACTGTATGTGCTTTGTATATTTTGCAGCAGATCAAAATGGGAGACTCGTCTCCATTTAATTGGATTTACGAATTGATGTGCTGTGTCCTTATCTGTGTAGATCACTTTTCTGGTTTTGTATTATTATCAACAAAACCAACAGCATTCATGTTATCTGATTTGCTAGTCTTAATGTATTTGTTGTAGTTCTCGGATAAACTGATTAATAGAGAGCAATGGGGTGGTGCAGTCTTGCTCATGAAAAAGTGCTAACCATATACCAAACTAATGGATGGAGGCAACGGCGTAGCAAGGTTCACAGGGGCCCAGGTGTAATCATCATTGAATGGGCCCCCAAACCTGCGCGCTTCGTGCGCTCGCGCTCCGGAGGGGGGGCTCTCGCTGCTGAAATGCTTGAAGACAAGATAGATTGAGAAGGAAACCATTAAAAACGATGTTCGGAGAAAAATATAGTTTTGTTTTGTAAAGTGTAAAAACAGACGTGTGTTGGCGACTTGGCGTTATTGCCTAATAGTGTATATACACTGTACTCGCCTGTTGTCTCAGCCGGTACTATAGAACAATAGCTGTTTGACATACGGCCATTTGATGTTGATGTTGATCGATTCACTTACCTAACAGAACTGACTGAGAAATAGACGGAAGCAGGAAGCCGTTCGTCGACAATCGTGGGAAGCTGCTTGCCTGCTTCATAACTAAGCTATAGCCTTTTGGAGAATGAAGCGAACATGTCGCTTTGTTTTTAGCCGCCGCCGTCTGTACACAATGTGCTGCCCCGCCCGGCCGAGTAGGACGGCGCTAATGAAAATAATGTAATTGTGGGAAAATGTAAAAATGCTGACTGACGGTGGCTAAAATCGCTAAATACGGACATGTGAAAGTCCTTACTACAAAGTTACTTAAATTAATAAGCAATACGATCAGTCTAACTAATTTGACTGTGACTGATGGTCTGATGCCCTGATTACCTGATGAGAGCGCCGCAAAAAAAAAAAAAGAGGCCTGATGGGCCCTCCCGAGGCCCGGGGCACGGGTGCATTGCACCCCTTGCCCCGTTGTAGCTACGCCACTGGATGGAGGGCGTTAAGAACAAGGGTGTGATAACTTGGAGGGAAAATTAAAGAAGGAAAAGTAGGCCCTGTCATGAATTCTATGCATGTTTCAAGCTTCCAAGACTGAACAAAAGAAATAAGCATGTGTTTCATGTTAATTTAATTTATACACCATACATTTCAATCTATTTGTTATGTACTTCCCACTTCATGACATAAGGCAGCCTTTTAAATTTACATGCATATAAAATAATGAGCATCACAATAGTTCCTCAGATTATTAATATATGAATAACTGTAAATGAAAATGATCATTTTGCCATGGGTTGAGCGAGTGTGCTTCATTGATGATGATTACCTGCTTCAACACTGAATACTGGAAATGTGTCACACTGTTTCAGAATATCTATAGAAAACAACTGGATTTAAACAAAACTGATTATTTATTTATAAGTTTATGTTACTGGCTTGCATGCAGCACACTCTTTTCTGATCCCTGTGAAGGACTGGCATTCTGCCTAAAACGTTTGCTTCTTGACCTACACCATGCAGTGCTGGGGTACTCACTGGCTCCCTTTGACACTAGACTGGGCAGATTAAATTTCCCCTCTGCACATACAGGATTAAATGTACAGCATATGCATACAGGGTCTGTTCAGTTCTTACCACTTGATTGCACACTACGTGTATGCTTAACCTCTTCCTCAAAGGCAATCACAAGACGGCCATCTTATTGAAAAACCATTAATTATTGCAGAATAACATGTTTATTGCAAATTAACACAATCCATTTGCAAATTAGCACAAAAGAGCAATAAAGGGAAAAATTGCATATTTTTTTGTTATAAAAATAGAAAAAAATGTAAAAGTGATTTTGTTGCTCTCAGAACTGAGGTGTCTACCGGAACATACTACTTATGTTCCAGTAGTTATGTCTCTTCATTCATAACAAATAAACATGTTTCTGTCATGAGAAACAAAACAATTTTTAATGTTACACATTGGGGTCTTTTCCTTTAATTCATGTGGAAGGCAAAGAACTGGATTGGTATTTATTCTTCTCAAGTGATCTCTGAGTTTTAAGACATGAAAAGTGCAAAAAGTTGCCATCTACATTTATCGCTAACAATTCCTTTCTGTTTCACACATTTTGAAATAGTTGTTTTCATATGCTTTAATACAGACCTCAAACTAACAATAAAAAGACTATAATGATACAGTTAAAATGCTACTGTGCAGTACATTGTTATACAATGTGGCTTTCTGTCAAAACTGTCAATTTCAGAAAATGATCAGTTAATTAGACACCAAATTATTTCTGAATTATAAACAGTGATTGCTATAACTATTGTTTGTAACAAACAAAATAGTCCCTATTTGGCCTGATAAACAGATTTATAAGTATGTGTTTCTTCCACTTATGCAGTATAATATATATTTTAAATTTTGAAATACCTTTCAGGTCTGAAATGGAAAGTGATTGTTCAAAGTTACTCTAACTTTGTCAGCACATTAGTGGATTTTATTGTTAATTGCTAGACTTGAAGACATTAACAAAAGCAGGCAGTTTGCCATTTTCTTTCTTAAGATTGGCAAGTATGAGCAATAGAGGTTACTAAGTTAATGAACCATGAGGCATAAAGAATTAATCTGACATGAATGTGCCTGGGCTGCATTGGACAACTCATGCAGACTCTGGTTAGAAAGGAGACAGAAGGTTAATTCTGTGATTTTGTGCAAAATAAACAATCTTAGATTGACATTATGAAGTATGTTTTAAGTATGTATCAGAATTTTAACTCCAATTGCCAGCAGGTAACGTTTTAAACATTTTCACTGTAAAACGCACAAATATTATTTAATCTGTAATTTTTAAAAACTATGAAATGGTAACAGCGATTTACACAAACTAATCTTTAACTGTATATATCTATTACAATTCAAGTTATGCAATTGTTGAAATATTTTCTAACCTGTTTAAGCAGTTCATGCCAGTCCGTCACAAGGCACACTCAAACTTGTGCACTTAGTCTCACTTAGCCATTGTAAAACTGAGCATAACAGAAAAAACATTGGCATGTTGGGATATCCAGAGAATGTAAGTCATACTATACTTTACTAAATAAAATATATCCAATATTTAACACAGTCGTCTGCAATCCCCAGTGATCTGTGGGGAGAAATGTTATGAAAGGTTTGTGGAAGTTTAATTTATTTAAAATAAGGAGACAGAATATTATCAACTATTTTGGGAATCTTTACCTAAAATAGCACTAACAAAGCAGGCAGGCAAACAGTTAATGAAAAATACAGCTAGAAGACTTATATGACAAATTCCATTGGACGTTTGTAGCACCCTTTATGTGGCAAATTGACAAAGTAGCTGTCTCAAGTAGACATTGATGCTAAGAATAATATGCAAATATGCTATCCTTCTGTAATGTGGCCCGTTCTTTTAAATTTGTTTTTCACTCATTCTGTCTTGTTCATATCATATTTATCCATGCAGGTGGTGCAGTGGTAGCACTGCTGCTTTGCAGTAAGGAGATTGTGGGTGCGCTCCCTGGGTCCTCCCCATGTGGAGAGCACTTTAAGTACTGAGAAAAGTGCTATATTCTGTAAATGTGAAGAATTATTATTATTATTATATCTGTTGCATTTCTTCACTATGGTGGTTTTCTTTGTCCAATTGACTATTTTTCTGTCTATTGAGTCAGATTTCATCAACAAGACTTACATATGGTTAATGGTCTTTTTGGAACTTGTCATCGACCTCTGGACCTTCAACCCATCCTTGTATAGAGAGATTGGCCCCAAACCCAGGGCCATGGAATAAGAAAGCAGCAGCTTACTGACAACAGCTCAACAGAGAAAGTGAGCATTTAACTTCTAAACTGCATCTGTGAGAGTGTGGTGGGCTTTTTCAGGCTTGCTCCTCCTTACTACAGTTCCACACTGACTTCAAGTTTTAATTTTTAGTTTTATTCTAGTTTTTCTTTTACCTTATGAATACATTAGGCAGGCCTTGTGAGCACCTGCAGGCCTTCAAACCTAACAGTTTTTTTGGCTAATACCGTTGACAGGATATTGGTCCGTGAATTGCTATGATCATCCTATTTTGGCATCATACTGTGGTTGCCTGATGTTTTCAGAATAGACTTTGCCACAATGTCACTATTGAACTCATGCCTAACTGCTTCAGTAAATAGTTGAATAATTTCAAAAGAAGTCTAGTGGATCTACAGCATATACCATCTCTCTTTTGTAAGCTTAGAATATTACTCAAATGTTTAAGCTTGTTATGCCTATAACCTTCCATCAAGGAAATAACACATGCAGTCCATGTTTCTTATCTGCTGCCACCAACATGCACTTTGCTTACTGGCTACTGGGAAGCTTCTGAGCATTTACAAAGCAATTGGTTAGAGAGTATACTATATGTATCTGATTTTTTCAGTGTTTAATGATTTAGATGTTTGTTTAATGATAAGCATTTAGTGCCAGAAGTTCTGTTTGTCTGGTTTGTCTCCTAATCTCCTGGTCATTTTCTTATTTGTCTGTCTCCTATCCAGAGCAGTATAAACAGTTAATATCAGCAGCTGTATCTGCCTGGAGGCATTCTTCTCTGTAGGTAAGGTGAGCACTTGCCCCATTCTTTATCATCACTTGACTAGTTATTGTATTTTATTCTCCACACCTTCTGGAGTTCAAACTTATTTTTCTCAAGTTTTTCTCAAAATGCTTGAAGGCACAGATTCTTAAAAGTGCTGCCTACTTGAGTTCTAAATAAGGAGACTAATATCTCCAAACAGCTGTAAAAATAGCTGAAAAATACATTAAGTCATAAAGTTAATTAATATTAGCATATCCTAAGAAACAATATAATAACTTAAACTGGTAAAACATAAACTGTATACATTTATACATTTTGCATGCTAAATCTGATATGCTACATGCTTGAACATGCCTTAAAAATACGAGTTACATATAAAGAAAGATATGATTGTCCAAATTTAATATATTATTTTTTGTCATACTCTTCATTGTAGTATTTGTAGTTAAGGTTCATGACAAACTGCGGTGGGCTGGCACCCTGCCCGGGGTTTGTTTCCTGCCTTGCGCCCTGTGCTGGCTGATATTGGCTCCAGCAGACTCCCGTGACCCTGTAGTTAGGATATAGCGGGTTAGATAATGGATGGATGGATGGATGGTTCATGACAAATCCATGCAGTATTCTATAGGGTAGAATGTTTTAAAAAAAGACATTGTCTCTGCATATACTGTATATGAGTGTTTCTCATACTCTATCTATCTATCTATCTATCTATCTATCTATCTATCTATCTATCTATCTATCTATCTATCTATCTATCTATCTATCTATCTATCTATCTATCTATCTATCTATCTATCTATCTATCTAATGGAAACACCACCTGTCTATACTGCAAATCCTGCCGACTATGCCAAGTGCTTTGTTTCAGAGAGATAGCACAATCCATCCTAGGTTGCTATCTATCTATCTATTATATAGTGCCTTTCATATCTATCTATCTATCTATCTATCTATCTATCTATCTATCTATCTATCTATCTATCTATCTATCTATCTATCTATCTATCTATCTATCTATCTATCTACTGTATCTGGTATCTGGTAAATTAATCATTTGTAGGCCATGTGCTTTTTCAGATTCATATGATCATGATGAACCTAATGTGGTGTTTCCTGCTCTTTTTTTGAAAAATCCAAAATGATATTAAACCAAAAATTATGTTCTAGAAAAAATTTTGAATTACTCTTTGTAATCTATGAATACGACAATCATGGGCCATTAAGAAAAAACAAATTGAAAAGATAAGTTGGGTATTTTCCAAGTTCAAGTTATTTATTCACAATCAGGAAATAAAATAATTTACAACATAAAATTTTGTATAAATAAAAAATACAGTCTTTTTTGTATTTTAAAATAGAAGTAATGGAGCCAAGGTCTTGATTAAAAATAGGTGCTGTCCTTGTTTCTAAGGCATGCTTGTGACATCAAAAGTAAATTGTAAGTTATATATTTTATCACATTCTTGGTACTATGTTCTTTGTTTGATTGTCTGCTTCCAGCAAATTTCATGGATGGAGTTTTGATATTTTACCCTGGCATTTCTCCAATGAAATTATCTCATCTGAGTACTTAAATCATATTTTTTTCTTATGGCATATGTACTGAAATAGTATATTTTTACAATAAATGTTGTCACACATATTGAATCACATAACAACAAATACTCATATTATATGATGATTTTTTTTTCCCCAAATGATGCCTGCTTTTTGCCTACAGTATTTACATTCTGGGTTACTATCTTACACAGTAAACAGAGTCAGATTCACACCAAGTGGCAGTGTGGTGTGTGTTTGTGAAGTGTGCACATAAGGGTTTCATTGTACTTACTATACTGCACATAACATTAAATCAGAACTGTTTACATTGCATTTTAATCAATTATATAGTAAAACAATAAGATCTGTGCATACAGTCCCTCGGAGCAATCTAATTGGTCAGATTAGCTTTAGTGTGATTGGTCAGTTTGGTTTTCGTGACACGATCAAAAAAGCAAATGCAAATGTGAGACGCAAAAGGCATGGTGAGAGCATCCCCTTCAAAGTCGGCAAGAATAAAATATTGACAGGATATGAGAAAGGTGCCTTAAAAATAATGACAGTCTGAGAAGCAGGTGCTAAGAGAACATGCTTGAGAGAATGAGCAGCGTTGAAGAGATGTTCACACACATGCGAATACAGAGGAAAGGCTCTGAAGGTACAAGTGATAGCAACCATTTTTAATTATTCTATTACCTGTCTTTGATGGGTAATGTGGCTATTTTTTCTTATAAAAGTTGTAGATGTTTGAAAGAGCCAAGTCCACCTATGCATCAATGCTAACACCAAGAATTGCGGAGTTTCTGTGGTGTGTTGTATGTAATCACAATAAAAAATATGCTGAGATAATGAAAAAAAGCAGATGATGTTATATATTATTTGAAATTGGAAAAAATCAAATTCTCACTTAAAGTATCTGCACAAAACTTTTTCAAAACCTGGCAGGATCTAATCAATAACATTTTAGAATAAGCATTTATATTGAGGAAGCGGATTCTCTCCCCTCTGTTTTATTCTATTTATTTTTATTCATTTATTAATTTATCTATTTACTTATTTTTAATAGTTCAAAGTTTTACTCTGTTAGCCTAGCTCTGTTTCTCATGGGTGGGGGTTGATTTGTTTCAAACCTAGTTTTGTTAAACTTGACTTGTTTGTATGGAATGTTATTTGATTTTAATAAAATCAATAAAATGTTAAAAAAAAGGCAGATTATGAAGTAGAGTCAAGTACAATGAAACAGATAGAAGTACCACAAACTAATTATCAAATTTTATAGCACATTGCTGAGGATATGGTAATAAAAGAATTAAGGATAATGTTTTTGCATGAGTAAACATAATTAGTTTCACTGTTTCCTCCTAGTAGACTGGTACCCAAGCCCACAATATAATGAGGTAGTTCCGAGCTGTGATTCGGAGGAATTTTATCTTGTCTTTTAAATAATTTTTTTCACATGTAATGGAAGACTAAGCAATTGTGGTGAAGTGCACAGCTGGTCTCCTTTGAAAATAGATGAGTCTTACAAAAAGCTTTGCTTATTGCATTTTTCCTTTTCTAAAATGACATGCATACGCTGCTTTGTAATAGATGTGCAATCTCAAGATGTGGATCAATACTAAATAACACTCTTGGCTTGAAAAATGGATGTATTCAGTTTGTTTTAAGGCTTGTTTCTAATGTTTGGTCCCCAGACCCATCACCCTCATTTTAAAATGCAAGAACAGGCTAACTATTTTTAAAACTTTATAAAAATGCTTCACTATAGAACACAATTTCATGTGGTGAATTAATGTTTGCCATGACTGTGATGATATAATTTCAACTTGCAAAATACTATATTTAAGATTAATAAATGCCAACAAATGTATAATTATAATAAATGCAGATCAAGCCTCACTTAATTTTGGCATATTTTAAGCACATATTGACAGCATTCTGTAACCTGTATAATCTGTTTCAGAATCATGGAGACAGAGCCTTATCCTTACGCCACACACACACACCCTGGGCCAATTTAGAATTACCAGTTAAACTAACATGAATGGATTTTGGAGGTAAAATCCAAGTGTCTGGAGAAGAAGAATATGCTCAGGGGTTTGAACTCACAGCACTGGATCCATAAAGCAGAACCACCACCAATTGTACTATAAATTGTATTATAAATAGCAAACAACAAAATGCTGCAGAGAAAAGTAAGAATTTCTAAAGAAAGATATTTTTGAAATGTTGTGTATGTATAAAATATTTTATAGCAATAATAAATATTGCCAAACAATAAAATCAGTTATCCAGACTTTTGGGAATTTATACTAAAAGCAAAATACTACACATTTGGCAGCATGCTATTTTGGAATGCAAACTTTTGGCAGCCTGTTTTTTGGACTGCAAAACTGAATGTGGTGAAAAAAAATCCACAATAGAAATCAACGGCATATTTTTTGTATTGCCCCCTAACAGCAAGCATAAAATGAAAGCGGTTTTAAACTTCAGTCACAGAAATATATTGTTATACCACAGGAACAGAAGACAAAGCTTTAAGCAATGACTGCATTCTTTATGTTGTCTACAAGTATCAGATTCATTTGGTTCATATGTTTGACATAAGATGTCAAAATATAATTTGTATATTTTATTGAGGAATGCTCCATAGTTATTATACTGTGTGTATAAGGGTCAGGAGTACAGTATTTCCGCGGAGGAGCTGCCATCATAAACCTGGTTCACACAAGACCCTAATTTACAAAGGAGAAATCCTATTAATGTGTTTTCATTCTCCCAAGCCTCACGAGAACAGTATAATAAAGCTCTGCAAGTGGACTATAGAGAACACACTGGCCATCACCAGTACACCACTACAATTATGTGATTATGAAGGATTTGAGTTGTCACCGAGGAAACTCAGAAGCTCCTAATGCAGTGTGCCCAGAAATAACTGTTGGCCACGATTTAATAGGCCCATCCTCTCTCACAACCCCCCATTTGACATGTTAGCTGGTGTGTTCCAGGCAGCTGGTGGAAGTACTCAACTAATGAATGTGATGAATCCTACTTTTTGAAATCCTGAATTTGATTTATTTTTTTATACATTTGTTTAAATTTTAATTCCTACACCACCATTTTGTATCCCGCTTTTTCTATGATTAACACCGTTTTGCGACTTTCATTGCATGTTTACACCCATATTCTGTACAGTTGTTATGCTCATTGCCAATAATCCATCCATTCATCCATCCATTATCCAACCCGCTGAATCCTAACACAGGGTCACGGGGGTCTGCTGGAGCCAATCCCAGCCAACACAGGGCACAAGGCAGGAAACAATCCCGGGCAGGGTGCCAACCCACCGCAGCATTGCCAATAATATGAAATGGAAATCATGTCACACACCATTCATTGTGCTCTCCCTATTTAAGGTAACATTGTTTATGTTTTGTTATCCGTGTATTGAATCATCTCAAAAACAATTTACATATGTTAGTGCTAGTTATGGGAATGGAATTCAAACAAGTTAGTGTAAGGAACTTCTGACTACAACTCCGTTTTGTGGATTGGTTTTAACGAATGGTTTAATTCTTGGTTCCAAGTGTTTCTCTGAGCCAATCCTGTTTTTCCCAAATATTTGCTGCTTGTCCATTTTGTTCCCATCAGTTCCTGATCACTTCTCAGGCAAAATGTATTTTTTGATCATCTATTTCATCTTGATGATCATAATAGGATGAAGGAAAAAAAAAGTTCAAAGTGGTGGAGCGCATGATTTTTGAGGAGTTTGTACGGGGAGAGGTAATTGTAGTTGTGGGTAGCCAAGAGCAAAAATTGTTTATGCAAGCCCTGGAAGCATTTATTGTCTATAAGTTTATCTACTTTTTGTAATTTTGTCATCCCTTGCTGCAATCATTACTTCTTTTGTTTTTAAATCCTGCTTTGCTTAGTACATTGGCATACCATGTCTGTGTTTGGCTTCTGGGTTTGGTCAACACTGGAACCTGTAGTCAACATGAGATATTCAAGTGTTGCTCACCTCATATCAAGGACCTCAGTGTTTAGATAACATAGCCACCCAAAACTTTAGGAATCCTATATGATAGTTCCGATAGATTCAAATTAATACATTTATTCAACTCATTTCTATTTTCTCACTTACCCTGTCACATGCAACACTGAAGTCACTGAACCATGAACAGTCAATATCTTTAGGTGTCTAGTGTTTTTGCTGTTTATCCATTGCAGCTACACACTCTTGTTTTTTGCTCAAGAGAATGATATCAACTGGGTTGTCAACTGGAAATCTGTGAAAAGACGCAAGTTATGTATTCTGATTTTTTTCTTTTGGATCCGTTGTTGTGCCATGTCATTGCTGACTGACTGTTCTCTTTCTGTTACTTTATACAACTCTATAATAGTCTGTTTCAGACCACAGGCCCACTACTGCCTGGCATACATACATGCTACTGTTGTGTGTGTTAAAACTTGCAAACCTTTAAGAACTTAATTTATATGAAAGACTATAGATCATACATCATCCATATTTTTAAAGGGTGAGGGACTCTCATTGTAACAACTACTAATACCCAGAACAATAGAGAGGAATTTAAAGTATCAAAAATAGTATGCTTATTCGCAAAACAGAAATACATAAGGAAGATTATAGAGTAAAAGAAGAAGGAAAATACTAAAACTCTGTATCCAGTCTGGCTTACTTCACAGGTTTTGATTTTCTGTTGTGATGGATGGCCGGCTTCATATTCCGGCCCTCACCCCCAGGCCGCCAGGAGGAGCTCTCCCGACAGCATGGACGGGCCCCAAATTCCAGCAGGGCCTCATGGACTATGTAGTTTTTATGCACAGCCCTGCTGGATACCTTGGGGACCAGTGGAAGTCGCTGTAGGGAGGCTCTTGGACTCTTATATGCCCTATAACCCGGAAGTGCGTCATAATCCCAAGACAGGAAGAAACGACGTGCTCCCGGGTTGAAGATAAGGACTGTTTACCCTGACCCGGAAGGAATAAGGACTTGTGGATAATGGAACAGAAACACCTCCGGGTCAGGGGGTATAAAGGACTCTGGGAAAGCCCAGACATTGAGCTGAGCTGGGAGGTAGGGTGGCGAAATGTCTGGGAGAGGAGGAGTGATTATTGTGCTTTATAACTGATTTGTGGAGTATATGAGTAGTGTGGAGTGGAGGGTGCTTGGTGCACTGTATTATAAGAAGATAAAGAAGTCTTGGACTTTTACCTGGTGTTTGGAGTGGTGCCTGAGGGTTCAAGAGGTGGATTGGAACCTCTACTGCTACACTGTCTACAAGGTTGGGTGACTTAGCAACTTACTCTGTTCAAAGTACAACCAAAGCAGTGCCTCACGTCCTGGCAGAAATGATCTCTTTCTGATCGACAACTGAGCCTTTGCCCTAACTTAACTCTCAGCTGTAGATTCAAAGGTAGCACTGGCTAAAGGCAGGATTATATCCCATTCTAGGGTCACTCACCTACTGTATAATTTTGCTACCAGTTACACTGGCTGAAACTCTCTATCATCCATGGATGAGAGTTAACAGCCTGGTAGATCTGAGAGGACAGATCTTTTCCCATTAAGCCAGAGATTGTATGCAATTGACTAGAAGTTAAGCTGGAGAGCATTCACAGCCTGACAGTCCTTCCTAAACTCATACCAGCTTCAATGGCTACATGCTTCCACCAGTTAGTCAAAAGTTATTACATTTTCTTCCCAGCAATACTTGGATTCATTCACATTCAAAGCAGAGAACCAAGCATGCTGCACATTTATTTCAATATTCGGAATGAACATTACATTTTTACATCTAGGCTTTCTTTCTCTCTGTTTCTTTCTGGAGGTCTTCAATGAGCCATTCCACTGCCTTGCACCACTCTGTCAATATCTTGCCTCTGGAAATCTACTGCACTTCTTTGCTATACATACTGTATGTATTTTTAATGTATAAATTGACAGATTTTTGATGTAATCATATTATGGTAACACTTTAGGTATTGCAACAGTGCATCTATTACTCATTTGCTCTTATGAAATAAGAACTTAACACTTCTTTGGGCCCTTTGTAGCACATTACAAAGCATCAGTTTTATTCATCTCTACAATGTGACCTACTAATTTCCTCAGGAAAACGGCCATTGCAGGGCCTTTTTGAGTATGCAGGTGGTGTTGACTAACCACAAAAGGCAGTCTAGGACAAAAATCTAGGACAAAATTTCCAAAATTTCAAAAAATAATGTTTTTATTTATTCAAATCGAAAAGACAAGTTATAAAATTAAACCTGTCCCACATGGGAAATCTTTGCTGATACCTACTGGTTTATTGGATTTCCTCCTTTCAGTTCCTCTAGGTTTGGAGTCCTCAGAGTATCATCTTCCATGGCACCATGTACACTAATAGGACACACAGGTGTTTCCCCTTTTCAGTACTCTGTCTGCCTCCTGCCATTCAGGCAACATATCATACATATGTTTTACAAAAAATCATGTTACAGTACTATAATACATTTACTTGTCTTAAATCCAGTAATACATGTAGTATCATGGTTACTTTTTGGAATTTTTTAATAAAGAAAGTGACAGGTATAGAGCAAGGCATTTTTACGAGAAGCAAAATGGGAAAAGAGGCAATATGATCATAACTGAATTTACATTTAGAAGAAGGTGTGAATATCACTTTTATTGTGTCCATCTAAAAAAAAGGATATCAAGTGTAATCGTGAACAGGATGGAAGTTTGTACCAATTCCATATAAAAACAAGAAGAGAAGGTGTATTTTATATAGAATAAACTTTCATACACTCCAAACACAGCTCAAACATAATTACAATAAGACAACTAATTAATTATAAACCGATAAAAAGATTATGAGCCAGGTTTAGTTATTGAACACACTTATACTCATATGCATATGTTTTCAAAGGTACCCCTCAATTCGATTCAATACGATTATATTAGATTCTTATTAATCCCATATGAAAATTCAGATGCATACAGTAGCAGGAACAAACAAAAAAAACAGAATACAGACTCATAGTACAAATAATACAGCCAATAAATCAATTGAGAAATAAATTAATTAATTAATAAATAATGTGCAGAAATGTCAAATGAATGTAAAAGAGTATGACAGGAAGAAGCATTGAATTGCCTGATGGCAGCATAGAACACCACACTGGCTACTATGGATTGATAGAACATTTCCAGTAGCTTGCTGAATACATCAAAAGACCTGAGTCTCCCTAGGAAGTGCAGTCTGCTTTGACCCCTCTTGTACAGTGGCACTATGTTGTCACATCAGTCCAATTTGTTGTTTATGTGAACTCCCAGGTATTTTTAGCTCTGCACCACTTCCACATCCTCTGCCTGAAGGATGACTGGTCTTAGAGGCTCCTTGACAAAATGGAAATGCATCACCAGCTCTTTTGTCTTGCTGATGTTAAGTTGCAGGTAGTTCTCAATGCACCACATGACAAAATCCTTCACAACCTTCTTGTACTCTAATTCATCTCCATTATTAATGTACCCTATGATGGAGGGATCATCTTAAAATTTCTGTAAATGGCAAGTACTGTTGTATTGGCAGTTGATGAGTCAGAATTATGTTAAAGGAGCTGGATAAATCAAACAACATTATCCTTACTGTGTTGTCTACTTTGTTCAAGTGGGTGTAGGGTCATCCTACACACCTCTATATGTCTGATAGGCAAACATGAGAGGATTCAGATATTCTGAAACCAGGGGATTTATCTGTTTTAAAATAAGCCATTTAATGGTCTTCATGATGGTTGAAGTAAAAGCTATTGGTCTGAAGTCCTTAGTATCAGTGGCATACCTTTTCTTTGACACTGTGACCACACAGAATGTTTTCTACAGCTGAGGAACCTCCTATAAATTCATGGAACCTGAGAACAGGTACTGAAGGACCCCATAGAGCTGGCCAGCACATGTTTTAAGCACCATGGAGCTGATTCAATCTGGACCTGTGTGACGATGCGGGTTCTGCTCCATGCTCCCATCTTGCGTTTGGGAGCCCTTGAACCTGAAACTGTCGGTAATGTCACCAATGACCTCGGCAGTGAGGCACAACAAATGGAGCAAGGGGATGGTGTAAAATAGTGCCAAAGTGCTTTTATTAAAACCAACAACAAAAACAAAGTGTCCAAATTAAATAAAGTTCACAATCCTTAAATAAATAAATAATCCATTGAAAACAGAGGTGAAATAGTGGAGATAAACTCAGTAAATAAATTCTTTAAAACAAGACTAAAACAGCGGCTGGAAGCAGTCTCTTTTAAAACAAAGCCTGGTGCCTTCTTTTACCTGGCAGGTCCCCTGCTTCTCCTATAGGGCTTTGCAACAGGAGAGTCGCCCTACCTGCAGCTGACCTTCTCTCCATTCAACTGGTCTGGAGGCTTCCCGATCACTGGCTTCGGTTACGCTCCCTCCAGACCGAGACTTGGCTTTTCCCGAACAGCCAGGATGCTCACATTGGGGAATCCATGACCCAAGCCTTCTGACTCCCACTGTCTTTCACAGCGAGCCATCCTTCTGCTGGTCACTCCTGCTCTTCATAATGCTCAGCGGGAGCGACCACTACCAACTGCCCTCGGTGTCGGCCAAACACCCTGTTAGGGCTCACTGTCCAGCTGCCTATGAGCACTCACTCGCTCGCTCTCTCTTTCTCTCTCACACACTCCTGCTTTCTCCTCACTGCTTCCTGCAACCTCCATTTCTTTCATTTACTTTTTCTTCATCTTCCCCTGCTAGCCGCCTTGTGCTTCTAGTTAATATTATGGGGACATGGATCAGCTGTGGAAATTAGCAGCTCCCGGGAACAATTACGGATGCAGACAACTCCTCACCTGTGCACTTAAGTGAGAATCGCCTGCATCATGCATTCCGGAGAACTGCTCCACCACACACACGCCACGCCCCCTCTCTAAACCGCGAGTGCAGCAATTATTTATTTCAAAACTGTCCCTTTTGACATGAGCTATGGACCCGCTGTACCACAACCTGAAGCCATGCCTATGCAAAGTTTTCCCAGCACTCTCCTCATTTGATCTGCAGAGACACACAGTTCTGGAAGTGGAGGGAGGCTGGAGACCACAGATGTCATGTCATTGTAAGTAAAGGTCATGCAGGGTGCAGATGGTAGTTGGGATTCCTGAACCTCCTCAGCTTGCACACAGGAGCCAGCAGTGTTGGGGGAGGGATGTACTGACAAGAATGGGTCAAACCTGTTGAAGAATTGGTTTAGTTCATTAGCTCTGTTCTTCACTAAATAATTTGTTTTGTGATTATTTTAACTGATTTCAAGGAGTTTAATTAAGGTTATTTGTGTGTCCAAAGTCTAATTCTTGTGCCACAGATTTCAACAAGGGGGAGAAGGAAAGCCTAATTAAGAAAAGCTTTCACATAAATGTATTCTCCTCCATTCTATCACCTTTCGTCTGCCTTATCACACAGGTTTTTAGTGTCAAAGTAATCGGCTGCTGGGCGGCACGGTGGCACAGTGGTAGTGCTGCTGCCTCGTGGTAGGGAGACCTGGGTTCTCTTATTGGGTCCTCCCTGCGTGGAGTTTGCATGTTCTCCCCATGTCTGTGTGGGTTTCCTCCAGGTGCTCCGGTTTCCTCCCACAGTCCAAAGACATGCAGGTTAGGTGCATTGGCAATCGTAAATTGTCCCTAGTGTGTGCTTGGTGTGTGGGTGTGTGTGTGTCTACCCTGCAGTGAGCTGGCACCCTGCCCACGGGTTTGTTCCTGCCTTGCGCCCTGTGTTGACTGGGATTGGCTCCAGCAGACCCCCGTGACCCTGTGTTCGGATTCAGCGGGTTGGAAAATGGATGGATGGATGGATGGATAATGACTGACTGATGATTAATCAGCTGCTTGTGGAATCATGGAGTGCTATGGGAATGTTATGCCATTAAGGTCTCTCAGCTAAAGTTTTTGATAATGCCATTTGCAAGGGAGGCCTTAAGGATGTCTTTAAACTTTTTTGTCTCAGTGTTCTGGGGTTCCCTTGCCTTGGCTAAACTAAGACTAGATGACTTTTTGGGTAAGCTGCAGCTAAGTATATTGATCAGTGGCCTGTTTACAAGAACTAGTTCTATAGGGAAATGCTCTTTGATGCTGGTCACCTTTGCTTTGTGAGAATGCTGAAATAGTTGGGGTAATCTTTCTAGGTGATATGGAGACACTTCCAGAGGCAAGTATAGATGGAATCTCTTGAGAGTTTTCAGTGACAATGTTTGGAAAAACCAGGTCCCTCTTCTATTAGATCACTACCACTTCAAATAGTTTCTAAAAAGGAATTAGGCTACCATATAAATGACCCTCTAGAATATAATGGTAATTACAGAGTTTCAGAGGAGTTTTCTTTGGTAAAAAGAAATGTAGAAGAATTGTAATGTATTACTTGTTTACTGGAGCAAGCTTCTTCCTTCTATCCGTACAATTAGCAATTATCAAATCATTTTAGTTTATACCAGAGCTTTAGGTGCAAGGCAAGAGCCAATCCTGGATGTGCCACCAATCTAACAGTATCATAAGGCTCACTCACACTCACTTATACATGGCCAGTTTTGGGCCCGTAACATGCAGGAAGTATACTCTGAATAAAAAACCCTTACAGATATAAGGAGAACACAGAATATCCACATAAACAATGCCTAGTTAGAATTAAGATCCTGGTTTATTTAGTTGCAATGCTGCAGTAATAATGCATGCATTGCTATTCCAGTTAGGATAGAATTATTATAATTTAAAAATGATAATAAATCAAGGGCAGCACAGTGATGCAGTGGTAGCGCTGCTGCCTCACAGTTAGGAGATCTGGGTTCGTTTCCCGGGTCCTCCCTGCATGGAGTTTGAATGTTCTCCCCGTGTCTGCATGGGTTTCCTCCCACAGTCAAAGGACATGCAGGTTAGGTGCATTGGCAATCCTAAATTGTCCCTAGTGTGTGCTTGGTGTATGGGTGTGTGTGTATGTGTTCCCTGCGGTGGGCAGGTGCCCTGCCCGGGGTTTGTTCCTGCCTTATGCCCTGTGCTGGCTGGGATTGGCTCCAGCAGACCCACGTGACCGTGTGTTAGGATATAACAGGTTGGAAAATGACTGACTGACTGACTAATAAATCATATTAATTTTATTTTTTTCTTAAAACAAATGTACTGTATTTTGGTTATCCTGTGTAAATTAGCCTACCTTCTCAGTTGCTACTCAGAGCATTTGGTTGTTTCATCATTCTTTTACAGAGTAACCAAAATACACTTGTTTTAAGATAAAGATAACATTAATACAATTTATTATCATTTTTAAATGATAACAATTGTATCCTAATAATAAATAAAATCATTATGGCAATTATAATAATAATTCTGTTTAGTACATTGGCACAGCAACAGATGTGTGGAGAATTTCTGGGTTCCTTTTAGTGATATACATGTACCATGGTTGCCATGCTAATTTCTCCTCTGTCATCTTGGTGTATCCAGAGTTCAGTCCTTAGGAGGAGGGTTACGTTATGTTATGCATTTTTGCACATGTTTTGTACTTTTGCTTTCATTTTGATTATGTGATTATTTTTTGCCATTTCTACATTGCAATGTTATGTCCTCTTTTTTGTCACAGTGACAAAGGCCATATTGTTGTTAGTTAGTGGTGTTTCATTGCAACCATATGATGGCTTTATTTGAAACACACGATACATTATCTTCAACCTGATGATATTGAAAATGTTGTTGTCCAAACTGTAGTGTTCAGGTTTTTGAGTTTGTGAATCAAACCCCATGGTGTGTGTACTTAGCAATTTAAATTTAGCAATTTAGGGTTTAAAATATGGTGTTTTAGTTTTTACTTCAATTTTGGCATTCATTTTGGGCTTTGTTATTATTGGGTTCTTTAAAATTTCTGGCTTATGATACATGTTTCTTTCAGACAAATGATTTAAGCTTCATCACCTGGTCCGACTTAAATTTTTGCCCTTCTGGCCTGCCAATTACCAGCTGTGGCAGTACAGCTGGAATAAGTGAAACAGCAAATAAACATGTTCTTAATCATCTAAAAAACAATTTAATGATGAGAGTTAAAGTTGTTAACATTCTTGGTTGACTATAAATAGTTCATTCAGGTGCAGCAGAAAATGTTGTTTGCTTAGTCTTAATAATTCAATTAATACCTACCAAAATTTTCTTAAAGCACATTTAAGGATTTCTCTGGATGGGGGTCTGATTGGCAAGGGTATTTTGAATGCATCACGCCTACTAGTCAGTTTCAGAAAGGGTGTTTACATTTTCAGCAGTTGTCATTTTATATTTTAAAATACCGGAGCTTAAAATAACATTAAGAATGCCATTTTTAAAACACTACTCTTTGTTATGACTTGGAGTCTTAGAGCACAAAGTCCTAAAAACACTTCCAAAAATGCCCATTAGAAGGGTTTTACCTTCAAACCCAGGGCAAACACAGGATCTTTATAAAATAAAAAAATATTTTTTTCATTTCATAATAACAAAAGAAAGCACCATAGAATACGATAACAAAGTCCCAAATACTGTAATCCAATGACAAAGTCTAAAAACAGCTGAAGGTCAAAATCCAGAAAATCACAAAAAACACATAGCATAGCAAGAGATGCAAGGACTTGCCAACTCCAGAGCGCATTCACAATGAACTGCCTTTATAGGACTCAGGGCAGTAACCGGAGGTGGCCCTGCCTCTTGGGGAACCAACCACAAAACAAATGGGATGTAACACAAGCATGCATACATAGGCAAAATCAAAAGCAAAGAATAAAGAAAAAAGAAGAACAAAGAGAACACATTAAAGGCTGTTGAACCTCAGCCGAGTGGGGAATCCTGGATGAGACATAACACTTTCACTCATTCAAATGGAGAACTTGTGATTTAGTAACATGAACAACACAATATTTTAGTACCTGTATATAAAAGGTAGATTCACAAAATATTATATGCTGCTCATCTGAAATTCTACCTAAAGAATATGCATTGTTTCAGAATGTATTTAGCAAGCAGAAGTTCCTTGATTTCTCATTCCAACACCCTTATGAATGCACATTTGACTTATTGCCTGGAACACCTCTATCAAAGGGTAAAATATATTTCTTTATCCAGACCAGAGCATCGAATGGTTTCGTTTGACTGTCCAGATGTCATGCTTCAGCCAGGATGTATTCTCGGGCTTATATGTAAGAATAACCATGGCCTTCTTGGCTTCCTGGAAAATGTATAAAAGAGAGCAGCAGCTTCTCCCCATCTTCTTTTGCTCTTCAGTACAGACCTCGGCAGAAACAATGGGATGAAAATCTAAGGAAATCAAAATCTGAGACAGAGTTTGACACCAGCCTCTCGGCAGTATGGCTCTCTCTCTGCATGCAGTAACAGTGCCAGGTACAGATGCTATCAACACACATCAACAGACATAAAATATCAATTCACTACCTTTATATGTCTGCCAAGAATGTGGAAAAAGTTTTAAAAGCAATTTGTATTATAAAGATCATCAGAAAGTATATGCAGGAGAGAAGCCATATGGCTGCTCTGAATGTGGTAAACAATTCTCACAATATGTCAATCTTCAAACACATTCAAAAGTTCACACTCGAGAGAAGCCACATTGCTGTTCTGATTCTGGCAACACAAAAGAGCGAAATGGGTGAGGCCTTCAAAAGACCCACAGAAACAGGCCGAGTACTCACTGGCCTGCTCCAGTATATGTCTCACCCAGGCAAGCCTGACCTTAGGCAACTGGTAGACTTCAGGCCTGTCCAGGTCCCAAAAATGGGGAACAACAAAAAAATGCCTCATAAGAGGGTGAACTGTGAAAATTCAAGCTTATTAGAGGCAATTCAAATGAGAAATCTGTTAAAAATAAAAAATATTTCTTTAATATAAATAAAAGATGTAAAAAAGGCTACAAAGGGTTTACCAAAAGGCAATCCAGAGCAACCTAATTCAAATACACAGTCCACTGAATATCCAAAAACCAGTGGAGAAAATATTCAAATGATTAAAATTAAAAGAAAAAACACAATACTCACAAGACAC
Source organism: Erpetoichthys calabaricus (assembly GCF_900747795.2). Classification (NCBI taxonomy): domain Eukaryota; kingdom Metazoa; phylum Chordata; class Cladistia; order Polypteriformes; family Polypteridae; genus Erpetoichthys; species Erpetoichthys calabaricus. The sequence continues at coordinate 148,180,991 of NC_041401.2, read as the reverse complement.
CACCAAGCAAATTCAATGAACCGCCAAAAGACTAATTTCTTTGCCTGCTGATTTAAATGTATACTGATATTTAAAACAAAATACCTCCAAAAACAAGATTTTTCTCAAAATAAGGCAACATGAGCATTTTAATTTTTCTCAACTGCTCTATAGGAAATAACAGAATTAAATCAGTTAACAAACGTGGCCACTGTAATTGTCTTGCATTTAGGAATTTTACCTATTTGGAATAAGTACCATTTTTATAACCTGTGAATATAATAAAATATTTGAGATTGGCTAACTTGTTCTAAGGGCAACACTAGACTTGAACTAGAAGATAAAAGTTATATCAGAACTTCAAATATTTTCCTAGTGGTATTTTGAGATTTTAAAACACTTTTAATAAGAGAAGTTTTTTTTTATTTTGATCAATGTTTGAGGTTCTTTATGCTGTTGCTTTAGCTAAAAAAACAAATTGTTTTTAAATAAGTCTGCTCTGCTTTGAGATTGTCTTATTTCTTTAACGAGATCGGACTATTTGACACCCAAGTCAAACTTTATTATAAGGTTGTCATCCTCTTTGAATTTTATGATATGTGAAGATTGCTTAGGACAGGGGTGGCAAACTCCAGGCCTAGAGTGCTGCAGTGGCTGCAGGTTTTCATTCTTACCATCTTCTTAATTAGTGACCAGTTTTTGCTGCTGATTACTTCTTTTAATTAACTTGATTCAGGCCCTATAGTTGTTTCTTTTTCTTTAATTAGCAGCCAAACAATGATGAGACACGAAACAAGCCACCACATGACCAGCTCTCCTGTGCCCATTACACAATATCTGAAATTAAAGAGAGGTGATGGTCTTGGTAAGGTTGATCTCTCAGGTCACCAAAACATTTTGATGGTGCTCTTAGAAAGAACAGAAAAACAACTGTTTTCGAAATGTGTGCTGTGGCAGAATGAGAGCAGCAACAAGCCATGGAATTAAATAACGGGTTTAATTAACAGCAAGAATTGGCTTCTCATTAAGAAAGTGATTGGAGTGAAATTGGTTGGAGTTTGAAGCCCCAGTTTTGCTCGTCATCTGTTAGCTCACATCTCATTTCTGCTTGGCTGTCATTTAATGAAGAAAAGAATCAATTCCGATGGGGAAAAAAGTTAATTAGCAGTGAAAACTGGTCACTGATTAGGAAAAGGGTTAGAATGAAAACCTGTAGCCACTGCGGCACTCCAGGCCTGGAGTTCGCCACCCCTGGCTTAGGATATGTATCAGGGAGTTGAGAACCCAGGCTAGAAGCAGTGTAAGGGTAACCACGATTCCAGTGAAAGTAGGTCTGTACCAGTGATCTTCTTTAAGCCCCTTCCTCTTTGATCTGGTTATAGATGTGTTTACTCATGGGATAAAAGACCAATTCCCCTTGTGAATGTTTTTCCTAATGTAGCACCAGAAAGGAGGAAGTGTAGGGGAAATTAGAAGAATAGATTAAGTATTTGGAAGAGAGAGGATTGAAGATAAATAGGAAGAAGACAGGATATTTGATGTTTAATGATGATCAGAATTCAGAAGTCAGCCTGCAGGGAGAGCTATTGAAAAGGCTGGATAAGTTTAAATACCTAGAATCAGTGGTAGACCAAGATGGAGAACTAAATGTAAAGATAACCCATAGAATGCAGCGTGGATGGAACAATTTGAAGAAGATATCAGAAATATTGTACGATTAAGAACCAAGGCAAGTGCTAGAGTTTATATGACAGTGGTAAGACTAGCAATTATTGTATATATGGAGCTGAGATATGGGCAGTAAGGGAGCACAGCAGAAGAAACTGAAATTGGCAGAAATATAAATGGTGAAATGGATGAGTGGAGTTACAAAGAAGAACAGAATAAGAAATGAGACCATCAGAGGTACGGCAAAAGTAGGAGAGAGATCTAAGAAAATATAGGAAAGCAAATTAAAGGAGCGTGGACAAGTGATGAGGAGAGAAAATGAATATGTGGGCAAATAGTGATGGGAATGTAAGTAGAGGAGGAGAAAGTGGATGTGGATAGATAGAGTAAAGGAAGAATTGACCGGAGAGGAGGTGCTGCACCAGTCCATATGGGGAAGGTTGGTCAAACACATTAGCCCAAAAAAAAGGGAAAAACATTAAGATGAAGAAGAAGAAGAAGAATTCTCTATTGAATAAAGATATGTTTAATTCTTAGGAACTGCTTCGTTGTTAAAAGGAAGTGTGTAGGAAAGCCTGCAGGAGAGGATTGGTAGCAGCAAACAGAGTAGGGAATGCCCAATGCTAGTTACATAGAGTTATAAAGGAAAGGAGAACTCATTAGTTCAACCATTTGAGTGATAACTGCTGCCCAAGTTTGCTCATCAAAGTTTGTAAAGTAAAGTGTTTTGGACACCTGCCAAGTTTAAACGTAGCCATTATTAAGTACCTTTAAATCTGAGACTTATCTTAGACTATTGCTAATCAGGAAGAGCTCAATTGCACCAGTTGTTGCTCTGAATTCAATTTGTACAGATTTTCACAGTTTACTGTACTTTGACATGAGGTGAGATAATCAGATCTCAGAATGCCTCACAGCATGTTCTTTTTACTTTTCGAAGAGAATCAGAGATGGAACCCTTTTTAAAAAAGTTTGTTTTCTGTTTGGTTGGAGCATCTATCAGCAGTCACAATATGCAAAGGCCCATAGCAATAGTCTCTGTAAACAATTTAATCTGTTTTGTTTCTTAAAGATGTAAGCTTGGCTGGCATGGTTGTTGTTAAATGTAAAGCATAGATTTCTGCTTGAAGATGTTCAGATTAAATGAAAGTCTGTATTGTATAGCTAAATTAAAGAGTATAAGGCTAGTTTCTTTCTACAGCAATGCAAAGAAAAGCCAAGCAAAATGACACCTTTTATTGGCTAACTAAAAAGATTACAATATGCAAGCTTTCGAGGCAACTCAGGCCCCTTCTTCAGGCAAGATGTAATGATTACATCTTGCCTGAAGAAGGGGCCTGAGTTGCCTCGAAAGCTTGCATATTGTAATCTTTTTAGTTAGCCAATAAAAGGTGTCATTTTGCTTGGCTTTTCTCTACATTCATAATGGCTAACACGATACAACACCCTAGTACTACAGCAATGCAATAAAGTAACAAATGCTGTCATGACCCAGTAAAATCCAGACATTATGAAGTACTTCATCTGTTCATGGTAGGCATGCCCAAGACTATTTTCTGCTAATAATGTGCACGCAGAATCAGAACAACAAAGGAGAATACACGACTGATAAAAAGAAAAATGTTGCACTGCTGAAGACAACGCACTGCCAGTGAGTAGCTGTATGACCTCCATTAGTAGCTTGTTAAAAGAGTCACTGGTGAGTGGTGACAGTCACAGCTTTATTGCTTTATGGTATTGTTGATAGGGGCTAAAGATAAAACAGACTAATAGCGGCAATGATAAAGCAAACTAATGGCAGACCAAGGAAAATATTTCCATAAGATGCTACACAATATGCAAGAGGGTAGCACCAGTCCTCTCTTAGGTCTATAAATGCTAGCCTTTACCAATATACTGTAGTGTGAAGAACTGAAAACTTCATTTACTTATTTGGCTGACCCCTTTATTCGAGGTGACTTACAACATTTAATATACAATTGACAACATTTCTTTTGGTTTTCCAAATGGAGTACAGGCAGGTCAATTGACTTGCTTATGGTCACATAGTGTCAGTAGCAGGATCTGAACCCACCACTTCAGGGTTTGAGGTCCAAAGCCTTAACCACTACACTACACTACATACTTGCTAGATTATAATAAGATAATAAGAAAATAACAGTTCCAAACTGTTTTGAGGGTAAGAGTAAGGTTGGAAAAATTTAGACTTCACCTTACTGAAAAAGGGACTGTAGTTTATTAGCAAACTCATCTTTAGCAGTGAGTTCACTGGGCTGGATGAAGTCACAAGAATTTTTAGGTCCCTTCATGGGTGTGTCCTTCTGAAGATGCTTATAGTCCTCTCCTAAAATGAGAGAAAACCATGCTCTAAGGCAATCTGGAGTTCCTTTTCCTTTAAATATTGTTGTTCCCATTTTTTTGCGTCATGCCTTACTGGGAGGCCGAGTACACTGTGACAATGTACAGATGTTTGAAGGCTGTGTCCCCACATTCCTGTCTGTAATTTGAAATGGTGTTCCTTCAGTGTTCAGTACGGGCTTCAGTCTACTTTTCTCTTTACATGTTAAGATTAGAAGATGCAATCTGGAAACATTATTTTTATTTACTATCATGATACTGTTTTGTGAAGTATTGCTCTGAGCTCTGCAGCTGTTCATTCTTTCACATGCAGTTTGTCTAAGCCTATGCATATTCCTTTTAACTTCCATGTAAATTTAGTAATAGGGTCAAAAATTCTCTGCCAGTTTCTGACTATTAAGAGTTCGAGAAAAATTGATTTTAGCAAAGTTGCTTTATGAGTGTCTGTGTTTGAGTTTGTGTGTGTCTGTGGAAAATCAAAATTTATTTATACATCTTAAAATTAAAATTATCATCAGAAAATGTTGTATTTTTTTGTTTAGCAGAGTTTCTGAATAACTAAATTCTGCCTAAGATAAAAAAATTTAGAGTGAGCGGTTTCTGAGGTATCCATCCTGAACACCAAGATACATATACAACAATAACTTTTGAAAAAAAAACAGCCTATCTTTTTCGAACAAGTTGCATTATATTTGTCATGTTACAGGCTTCAGGCCTATTGTTTAGGTCTAGTACTTATCCCTTTAGCCTTTAAAAAGTGTTTGACCTATGTCCAACAGTAGTGTAATAGAAATTGTCTAATTTAACTTGTAGTCTGCTCTGTTTAGTCAAATGACCAGGCCAATTGATTTGCACAATTATTGCATAAATAATTTGTGAGATAAATAATTTACTTAAGTATATATATATATATATATATATATATATATATATATATATATATATATATATGTATATATGTATATATATATATATATGTATATATGTATATATATATATATATATATATATATATATATATATATATATATATATATATATATATGTATATATGTATATATATATATATATATATATATATATATATATATATATATATATATATATATATATACACACACATGCACGCAGGCACACATGCTCACACTCACAAAAATGTATAAGCAAAGATGGCTGATTGGTTGTTAATAATTGGGGTCATTGTTATGATCAGTTGTTATGTCTTCTGCATCCTCTTTGGCTTTTTTGTCTACATTATAGCATCACCTGCTGTCACAGACATTCTCACCTTGGAATTTATGTATCATCCCTGATGATGAACATGGTAACAGACAATTGCCAAATTCCAAATCTTGTTACATGTGCAGAATGTTGATGAAGTGCGCAGACCACCTGCTGACCAAGGACGTCTTTGCAAGTCCAAGGAGGTTATGCTGAAGCTTTGTAAAACACTGGTTAGATCTCACCTGGAGTGTTGTGTGCAGTTTTGGTCTCCATGGTAAAAATGGCCACAGCAGAGCTAGAAGAAGTACAGAGAAGAGCAGCAAGGCTGATTCCAGGGCTACAGGGGATGAGTTATGAAGAAGTATTTAAAGAGCTGAGCCTTTTCAATTTAAGTAAAAGGAGATTAAAAGGAGACATGACTAAAGTGTTTAAAATTATGAAGGTAATTAGTCCAGAGGATTGAGACTGTTATTTTAAAATGAGCTCATCAAGAACACAGGGACACATTTGGAAACTTGTTAAGAGGTAAATTTTACACAAAGAATCAAAAGTTTTCCTTCACACAGAGAAAAATAGACATGTGGAATAACTTAGAGTAGTGTGGTAGACAATAGGACTTTAGAGACTTTCAAAAGTAGACTTGATGTTATTTTAGAATAACTATGTAGACAGGACTGGCAAGTTTTGTTGGGCTAAATGGCCTGTTCTCATCTAGATGGTTTGAATGTTATAATTTTCTAATTGGCAGGTTCTGCCTTTTTTCTAGTGACCATGGCCTCTAAGGTTAATATCCCATAATGTCTGTGCAGACTGAATTTTGATTTCTGTCCTTTTTTTGCTATATAATTTTAGCTTAATATATTAACATATTCACCATTATGAGTAGTTGAGAGCTTTGAGATGTTAAATGCAAAAGATAATTTTTTTGTATATTTCCATGTTGATACTGTATTTCTAATGTATGTTCCATGTTGTTTTTATTACTTGTTCTTTTCAGTTTTAATATATTTTATATATGTGTATTTGTACTATAATAATGGATCAGTATGAAATAAGAATAAACTGCTTTGAGAAAATTACATGTTTTTATTAATTTTGTTTTGATGCAGTGGCATAGGGAAGGTTGGGCCTGGTGGGGCCCAGCCAATCAGTTAGATAGATAGATAGATAGATAGATAGATAGATAGATAGATAGATAGATAGATAGATAGATAGATAGATAGATAGATAGATAGATAGATAGATACTTTATTAATCCCAAGAGGAAATTCACATACTCCAGCAGCACCTTACTGATACAAAAAACAATATTAAATTAAAGATTGATAATAATGCAGGTAAAAACAGACAATAACTTTATATAATGTTAACGTTTACCCCCCCGGGCGGAATTGAAGAGTTGCATAGTTTGGGGGAGGAACGATCTTCTCAGTCCGTCAGTGGAGCAGGACAGTGACAGCAGTCTGTTGCTGAAGCTGCTCTTCTGTCTGGAGATGACACTGTTTAGTGGATGCAGTGGATTTTCCATAATTGATAGGAGCCTGCTGTGCGCCTGTCCCTCTGCTACAGATGTCAAACTGTCCAGCTCCATGCCTGCCTTCATCACCAGTTTGTCCAAGCGTGAGGCGTCTTTCTTCTTAATGCTGCCTCCCCAGCACACCACCGCTTAGAAGAGGGCGCTTGCCACAACCGTCTGATAGAACATCTGCAGCATTATATTGCAGATGTTGAAGGACGCCAGCCTTCTAAGCCTTTTAAGTATAACCGGCTCTGTCCTTTCTTACACAGAGCATCAGTATTGGCAGTCCAGTCTAATTTATCATCCAGCTGCACTCCCAGGTATTAATAGGTGTGCACCATCTGCACACAGTCACCTCTGATGATCACGGGGTCCATGAGAGGTCTGGGCCTCCTAAAATCCACCACCACCTCCTTGGTTTTGCTGGTGTTCAGGTGTAGGTGGTTTCAGTCGCACCATTTAACAAAGTCATTGATTAGGTCCCTATACTCCTCCTCCTGCCCACTCATGATGCAGCCCACGATAGCAGTGTCATCAGCGAACTTTTGCATGTGGCAGGACTCCAAGTTGTATTGGAAGTCCGATGTATATAGGCTGAACAGGATCGGAGAAAGTACAGTCCCTTGTGGCGCTCCTGTGTTGCTGACCACAATGTCAGACGTGCAGTTCCCAAGACGCACATACTGAGGTCTGTCTTTAAGATAGTCCACGATCCATGCCACCAGGTATGAATCTACTCCCATCTCTGTCAGCTTGTCCCTAAGGAGCAGAGGTTGGATTGTGTTGAAGGCGCTAGAGAAGTCTAGAAACATAATTTTTACAGCACCACTGCCTCTGTCCAAGTGAGAGAGGGATCGATGCAGCATATAGATGATGGCATCCTCCGCTCCCACCTTCTCCTGGTATGCGAACTGCAGAGGGTCGAGGGCGTGTTGAGCCTGTGGCCTCAGGTGGTGAAGCAGCAGCCTCTCCATGGTCTTCATCATATGTGATGTCAGAGCAACAGGCCGGAAGTCATTCAGCTCACTAGGACGTGATACCTTTGGGACTGGGGTGATGCAAGATGTTTTCCAAAGCCTCAGGACTCTCCCCTGTTCCAGGCTCAGGTTGAAGATGCGCTGTAGAGGACCCCCCAGTTCCGATGCACAGACCTTCAGCAGTCGTGGCAATACTCCATCTGGACCCGCTGCTTTGCTGGCACGAAGTCTCCTCAGCTCTCTGCTCACTTGCGCTGTTGTAATTATGGGTGGGGATGTCTCTTCTATGCTGGTATCAGCAGAAGGATGTGTGGAGGGTGCAGTACTCCGAGGTGAGAGTGAGAGTGGGTTAGAGTGGTCAAACCTGTTAAAGAAGTTGTTCATTTGGTTTGCTCTCTTCACGTCTCTCTCGATGGTGGTACCCCGCTTCGAGCTGCAGCCAGTGATGATCTTCATCCCATCCCACACTTCCTTCATGCTGTTATTCTGCTACTTCTGCTCCAGCTTTCTCCTGTACTGCTCCTTCGCCGCCCTGAGCTGGACTTGGAGTTCCTTCTGCACGCGCTTGAGCTCATGCTGATCACCACTTTTAAAAGCTCTTTTCTTCTGGTTCATATTTTTAATATTTTCATCTTGATTTTTTCTACTTTTCCAGGTGTTCTAATTAATGAATCTATTATTTACTAATTAGTAAGTCTGGCACTAAAGTAGTTGCAGCCTTTCACAATTCAGTGTTTTTTGCCTGCAGGTGTCTACTGTGCTAGTTTTTAATTGTCATTATTAAGATACAATGAAGGGAGCAAACTGTACAGAGAAAGGGCAAAAATACAATGAAATCAACAAAATAGAGTTAAGCATTTAAATATATAGCAGAAAATATTTCTAAATGTTTTATAAATGTAAAAAATACTGCTGTACTTTTCTGAATGTGGAATAAGAGATGTGGAAAAAATACCGGCTAATTAAATTAGATCAGTGTTATCAGTTGTCACTGATCATGAATCTGGCTGGAACAAAAACTTACATTCTGAATGGGACACTAGCACCGAGTTTTAGAACTGGATGGATGGATAGACGGACGGACGGGGCCTGAAGAAATCGAATCCTTACGTAAGTGCAGACTAGACTGTCAAGTCTCGAATTGAGCACAGCAGCCAGTGAGCGCCTCTCTCCTAAAGGATGCAGTATTGAGCCAGAGATAGTGCGCACAGCGGGCTTGAATTACACATGTCCCGCATTTGAAAACTCCTTTCACTCTTGTTTCAAAATCCTGCCTCTTCCTGAACAGCAACGAGAGAAAAAAAAAAACTTGGACGCAGTTCATTTTCTTTGCTCAAACAGGATCGGAAAACCGCAAGCAGACACATAATTGAGCAGACGTGGACACAGGAGACCCACACGCGCGACGCAATTTCACTGCGCATTATGTCAAAAGCATTTGGAGTTTCGCCCCTTACCCCAACCCTGCAGATAAAGAAAGTGTGAAGAGCTGTGCTGTGAAGCAGGACCCGTAAAGCCAGTCTTCAACAGCTGTCCCGTAGAGGGGTGGGGAGAAGGTTCGGGGAGTCTGATATCTGAATGGGTTGAACTGGTCCCAATTCGGAATCTGCCTGGATGGGATGCACGGTGAGCTTCGTGTGCTGCGAAGACGAACTCCTTCTGATGCCTAATATCAAGCGAGATGGCGAGCAAAAGAAAGAAAAAAGAAGACTCCTGGCAAAGGTAAGAGAAATAATAAAAGTGCTAAAGTCGTTTAACCGAAAACAGGGAAAAGGGAGCCCAAAAGTTGCACGCGGGATGCCGTGCTGAGAGTACGAAACTTTCCACCTGCTGGTTGTTTATGCATGTGTCGTCTCTCTAAATATGTCTGAAAGGATGCTTTGAATTCTTTTGAAGTTTTACAAAGTTTGGCAACGCAATGACGGGATAGTGACAGACGTTTGTTTAAACAGCGTAGGTGTTCAATTTAAGCCGAGTATTTTCCTTCCTTTCATTTAATCGAAGGATTTACACCAACTGTACATGCACAAATATAATACATACCGTGTCATACGTTTTACACAAAAATCGCCAGGATTATTTTAACTGTGTAAGAGTTAACAGTAGTGATTTTAAAGTTCATGACAAACCAAATTAACATTTAAAGGGATATTCGGCGCTGCATCACAGTTAGGACCCCGATCAGGTCGAGGGCCGTGTGAAGTTGCTCGCCCAGGCTTAGGCGGGGTTTCTTTCCGACTTCTAATTGCCCCAAGATGAGTAACTCGAAGTTTATCGATGATAGCACTGCTGTGTCGCAGCAAGGAGAGCAGGCTTCACATCCCAAGTACATCCAGTGTGGCGATGCTCCAATTCCTTCCCACAGTCCAAAGACACGAAGGTTGGGTGAATTGGCCCGTGTGTTAACCCTGTGATGAACTGGGGCCCTTTCTGGGGAGTGTTCCTGCCTTGTGCCAGGTGCTTTCATGGACAGGCTCTTGCTACCCTGTGACCCTGCTTTAAATAAGCAAGCATGGAGCATGGATGGATGGATGGATTGATGCATTGAGTGATGGACTGGAGGTCCATCCAAGATGGGTTCCTGCTTTACTCTTAATGCTTCCAAAAGACATGCTCTAGCAGCGCCATAGCTGGATTAAATATAAATGGACGGATATCTCTGAAAACATCTGGCATATCTGAAATGAACTGCAAGTTTATATTAAAATATCCTGAGCTTACTTTGAGATATCGGAAGTCTCTGACCTGCATAAGAGATCTCTAAATGGTAATTAGCTTGCAGCAATTATAGCAGCATTACCACCATTGTTTGTAAATACATATACTAGCAACCTTTTGCTTTCCTGTGTATCATTACCTGTTGTTGACAGATTTGTTAAAAGAATAGAGGCAGTCTTATTGAATCATTTATTACAATAAATATTTATTCTGCAGGCCTATAGTGAAGAATGATATCCAGTTATCATCCCTGTGCTCATCAGTGGATGTGGGAGGCGTGCCTCCATGTCAGGTTTAGGTAGCTAATAAACTAAAGAGATAATTTGTCTAGTTATTAAGAATATGGGTAATTTTATAGTGATGGTTTGTTATTAAAAATGATGTCCTTTATATTTTGGTTTTGATTTCACATTAGTAATCTATCATTTAAAATTTAATAAATATTACATATGGAAATTATGGTACAAAGCTGACTACATTGGAATAAAAAATTAAATTCATAATTAGTTAGTGAACAAACTTGTATATATTTCAAAGGTTATGTATATATCTACTGCGGTGGGTTGGCACCCTGCCCAGGATTGGTTCCTGCCTTGTGCCCTGTATTGGCTGGGATTGGCTCCAGCAGACCCCCGTGACCCTGTGTTCGGATTCAGTGGGTTGGAAAATGGATGGATGGATGGATGTATATATCTATTTTTTTTTTTTTCAGAGTAATAAATCAAGGTAAATTGGAAGACACAAAGTATTTAAAAGTGGCGTTTATATACTTTTGCCTAGGAGACACAAGTTTACTGGCAAAACAGACTGCTTTTTTATTTAAAATTTTTTATTATTATTACGATTATAACAAGGTCATCACTAGTTTATCAAACACATTCGTGTGAAAGCATAACTTTTAAAATTGCATAAAAAAGTCCAAAACTTCTTGCAGTAAATTCTTTTATAGAAATAATTTGTTTTTAATTGCAAATATATTGTAACCATACTGTATGTTTATTGACCCTTCTGATGCTGCATTGTAGTGTATATTGTTTAGTTTGGACAAAAATAATATTTGTCAAAAGGAAATTGTGCGCAAAGGTTTTGTTTAGTAGAAAACTACCTTGGCTGTAAACAAATGCAAATTTAATTTTGCTGTGCTTAAATACAGTACTTAAAGCTTAGCAGAATGACTTCCATCCCTCTTTTGGTCTCTCCACTGTTAGCATTTAGCTTGTGTCTTTAAACTATTGCATAATGCAAACTGCATACATTAAGCTGAGTTATAAAATGAATTGAAAATTGCATCCAGTGGTTATTTTTAATTAAGCTTATGATCCATTAAATCAGACAGAGAAAATAAGTTATGGCAGCTGAAGTATCTGGTCATGGACTTTAAACTGCATAAAACTAATTTAAAATAATACAAATTAATCTCTTGTATCACAAAGTTCTATTTATAGGCCAAGGGCACTATACAGTAAGACAGTAAACTTTAATTGCTATATAAAATAATATACAGTATAGTAAAACTGAAATCCCTGTAGTGAAATGGCATCTCAAGGTTCTTTAGAAATAAAGAGATATATTGTGCAGTTCTTTTTGTTTTGTTTTTTTAACACACATTTGGAGCAGAAAGTCAAGTGACATGCTATGGGTCATGCACTGAGCTAGAGATGAGAACTGAATGGACAGCTTTGGCATTTAAACTCCTGTATGTATTATGATTATGCTCTGCCTGTTAGGATTTCCAAAAAGGTCTCTAGATCTTGCAGAATTTAAATGTTTTATCACATTGGCAAGATCACTTTCAGCACTTGCAGCTGTGTTTTAAATCTATGGCACACAGTACAGTATGAAAAATTCATTAACTTGTCACTGGCTATGGTGAGTGACTACTATATTTTTAGGTTTTTAGGATAAATCACTATTATCAACAAGTTGATTTAGGGTTTTCCTGTAATGCATCAAATTGGTGCTTAATAAACAGAAATAAGTCTTCAGAATATTCGCAACAAAACAGTTTCTTGTTCTAGTAACACAGAATATCATACTTCTTATCCACTTGATAGAGTGAACGCTTTACTAATAGTGTTGTAATTGATGCCTAATAAATGTAAGAAGGCCCGCTTTAGAATGTAGGCATTTTAGATATTATCAGCATGTGCCAAATAAGATTTTTTTTTTTTGTTTGTGTGTGTAATGTTTGACATCCTTTAATTTTCAGCTATGATAAACAAGCCTGCATTTCAGAATAAGGGATGTAAATTGTGGTCAAGCAGCCAACAAATGCTTAACAGACCTTCTACTAAAATAACATCCCTTTTGGAATAGTTAGAGGAGGCATTAAATATATTCATCCACGATCCACACTTTTATATAAGGCCTGTGCCCCCTTCTTACTCTGGGGGTGGGGGGGTGGGGGGGGTGTGTGTTAAATTAAAGCCCTTCCATTGACAATAATTTACTTCTGTATAACTAGCTTTTAATATACCATATTGCAGAAAAAAACTTTAAACAATCACTTTATTGGTATGCTGGAAGTGTAGTGCAGTGGCTAAGTCATTAGATCTCAAACCACAAAGTTGTTGGTTTTAACCTAACCTCTGATATACCGTTTTACGGTGACCATATCATGTAATCTTCATGTGATCCAATTGTTTAAAAGAAGTTGTGCATGTTTACAGTTCTAATGATTACTCACCTTGGGTAAAAGTGTCAGCTAATAATAGTATTTGTTGTTAAGATCTAGGCACACAGTAGTAAGTGACTAATAGATCCACTATAGATAGTGCTCAGTCATTTCTTTGAATATTGACATTACATGTCCATTATAATGCTGAGAACTTTCCTTGTGTCTATAATGCATAATGATGAGGCTGTTAAAAGCAAAAGATTATATACTATACATTTGTAGGATTAGAGTGCCAGGTCCTCAGATTTTACTGTATGTATGGCAAGATTACGTCCACTCATTCTATTTCAATAATATGGACAGAAGCCAACTCACTTTGTCTGTTGTAAGGCCTATGGAACATTACAGCATGAAAAATTGATCATGTTGCCTGTGTGGTGGTGTAAGAAAAGCCTGTTATGTACATTGACTTCTTTTTCTCTTAGCTTGAAATTGCCCATTTTTTTGTGTATTCATTATGAAGCTATACAGAAGTGCCCCATGCTTTGTTCACACATGATGAATAATACCTAAAGGGAGCAGTATTTGTAAGTATTTCACTGCAAGAATAACACACCTTTGTTTTGCATGTAATGTTTAAACATTTATAGAAGTTTCATGTAAAACTACTGAGGTTAAGCATTGCCTGTAGCACAATGAAGCCTTATGTCTCTGGAATGCACTGTACACAAAAGTTGCGGCATTTATTTTGGAGAAAAATAAAACTGATAAAACTGAGAATGTGTGAGAGTCGATTTAAGATGGCAATGAATCATTGTGAACTGACACCTATTTTGAAAAGCAAATCTTTGTTTTACACACTTATTGAGTGATGGCTGATTATGGGCAGATAAAAATGACAACATAAAAATCATAAGTGTGTTGCTTAATATACTTAACTGGCACCCTAGGTACTGTATAAAGTAATATGTAACATAATACAAATCTAATGTATAAACAATGAAGTTCAAAATGTATTAGAATGAAAGAGTTTACTATTTGGAGTGTTAAATAGCCTGCCTCTCTCACAGTTCAGGTGCCCATCCTGGTCACTTGTGGGACATCTGCATGCACTGTTAGTAGAACATGTGAGGTGATAGACTGGAATTTATGCCCATGTTGTTTGGTGATCATGTTGAATAAATATGGTATGTACGAATAAATGTTTGAGTGATTAGAAGAATTGCAATTGGATTAATGTAGAGACTGCACATAGAGTTTGCTTCATTTATGAAAAATATTTAGTAGGGAGTACCAGCCAGCTGGTAGGAAGCATCTTTTTTTATTTATTTTATAAAAGGTTCCAGCAAAGGGAGTCTTGGAAAAACACACTGGCTTTTGCAGAACAGGTGCATAATTGTCTATGTTAGTGGATTTATTTTATGAAATATAACTTATTTTGTTTGGAATGCCCAATCACAGCCCATAGAAGCATTTGGTGTTCTTGGCATACTTTTTTTTTCCCCCAAACTCTGGCAATGATTTTATTTCTGTTTTAATCTGAATGGATCAGTGCCTGGTTTGTAATTTAACTGCTTATAACAGAAAGAAAAATCTTCAAAACCAGGGGGCTCATGTATAAACGGTGTGTACGCACAGAAATGTTGCGTACGAATGTTTCCACGCTCAAATCACGATGTATAAAACCTGAACTTGGCATAAAGCCACACACATTTCCATGGTACCTCATACCCTGGCATCCGCAAGTTCTCCACTCGGTTTTGTAGACTGGCAGCACCCAGCATCAAAGGAGTGCTACTGTTCCTGTGTGGTTACCCTTTCTTTCTTAGATCCACATTCCTGACGCAGCTTTATAAATACAGTGAAACTAACTGCATATTGTTTATTAGTGTAATGCATCTGATTATAATTAACCTGTAACAATATAATGGTCCAGGGAATAGCCATAGTATTCCAAATACCATAACTGCTTTAGCGTTGTTACTCTCGCTGCACCTTCTTTTTCTTCTTTCAGCTGCTCCCATTAAGGGTTGCAACAGCGGCTCATCTTTTTCCATATTACTCTCACTGCACCACTTGGAGTATTTATCTGAGTGAGGAATCACAGCTGTACAGCAGATGATCGGAAAGAGATTATTGGTATACAGCATCAAGCACACGCTGCCTCAGCCACGGCAAAACACTTCAGAGCCTTTCCTGTACGGACCTCGCAGTTCAGAAACAGTTTCATCCCAAGAACTTTAAACGCACTCGATCAGTCCATCAAGTGCTCCTTGTAGAACTGTCTATACTTATAAGTACAATCACCTCACTGTAAACTTGCACTACAGTTATAATATTGCGCAACCTGCGCCACTTTATAAAGCACGTATTTACATATGATGACAATATCATTTTTAAGATGAAATGCAGCAAAATATGTTTATTATATTATACAGATAAAACTTAGTTTAAATAATCTATATTGCTAATAATTAAACATGTGAGGACACGGTGCCGCAGCACTAGGTAGTTCACGGATTGTTCCTACCTCGTGCTGTATTCTTGCTGGGCTGGCGTGACACTAGAAGGATAGAATAATTAAACACGTACTACGAAGATATTTCAATGTTCCTTAAATGTTTTGAAGAATCATCGTTCTAGATAGATAGATAGATAGATAGATAAATAGATACTTTATTAATCCCAAGGGGAAATTCACATACTCCAGCTGCACCTTACTGATACAAAAAACAATATTAAATTAAAGATTGATAATAATACAGGTAAAAAACAGACAATAACTTTGTATGATGTTAATGTTTACCCCCCGGGTGGAATTGAAGAGTCGCAAGAGTTCTAAGCTTACAGATGGCTTAACGTCTATTACAGAGCTGATTGTGTGGCGATTGGGTATTTAGAGAAAGAAAAGCAAGGACAGGAGTTGGAGGATAGTACGTTTGAGAGAGACAGTACTGCTGCAATAAAGTATTTCATCGAAGGTCGCACATGGCGGAGCAAGCATCTTGCGTCAGACATGAATAATCACTGCACCACTGTGTTCCCATGTTTAAATAACATGCTTTCATTCCTATCATCATGAAGAAGATATCACGTATACATCTCAGTATTTTAAATTTTCAGAGAGCTGTAATATTACGAATGTAATGGATTCTGTGTCCTGTCAGAGGAAGAGAAAGCCCAGAAGTGGGTAGTGATTCACACACAAAGAGCACATAGAAGATCAAATACAAGACAAGGCATTTAACGTGCTACTTTAGTTACAGTGGGATTTGAGAAACTACTAAATTAAACGATTTTAAGATGAAGTTTATGATGTTCTACTTTAATGACAAAATAAAGCACGTGATTAAAGTGGAAATTTTGAGATTAAAGTTGACATTTCGAGCTTTTTTCTCCACTGTGTGCCGATTTTATTTTATTTTTTTCTCCTCTCTCTGTACCCTCATAAGCTTTCATATGACACTCAGACGGTGGGCTACGACTCATCTTTTCACAGCGACTTTGATATCTGACCACTTCTTTTTTTATTTTGGGCGCTGTGTGACTTTGTGAACTTGAGCGTTCGAGTTTCTCCGACACTATATGTCACTCGATCAACTTCCTTTTGTTGATTATATCACTGTTTAAACCACTGAATAGTACGTTTTTCCTTGCCTCCACTTGGTATTCGCTGAAATTCTTCTATTTTCCCCCATGCTTTTCCCATTGTCTTTTCACAAAACGCTGAGCTTAAGGGCTGTTTTATATTGATTTGCATATTCAAAGAGGCTGTGGTGTTATGGGTCCACAGCTCTCCATCAAAGGCCAGTTCGTTATTTAAATAAATAATCGCCGCGCTCGCGGTTTAGCGAGGGGGCATGGTGGCTATAGCAAGCCGCAGGGCGATCTGCGGTGTGGGCGTTTCTCACCTAAGTGCACAGGTGAGAGACTGCCCACATCCGTGATTGTTCCTGTGGCTAATGGGCTGCAGCTGCTATGTCCTCTCCACATTTATAGAGAAGCGCGAGCCGGTTAGAAAGTAGAGAGGTAAATGAAAAGAAGACAAGTAAAAGAGAACGAAATGGAGGTGGCAGAAGGAAGCAGGAAGGAAGGCGGCAAGAAGGAGAAAGCCGGTGCGTATGAGCGTGTGAGCGCTCGCAGGCATTTGTGTGGAAGCCTGGGTGTTAGGCTGACACCCAGGAGTCGTAGTAGTAGTCGCTCCCGCTGAGTGAACGAGTAGCGGGGGTAACCAGTGAAGGGCGACTGGCCGCGTAAGGCCAAGAAGGCAGCGGGAGTCGAGAGGCTTGTGAGTAGGAGTCCCAAGGTGAGCGTCCTGGCCCTTGGATTAAAGCTAAGTCTCAATTGGGAGAGCAGAACCGAAGCCAGGGATTGGGGAGCATCCAGATCAGTTTGTGTGGAGAGAAGGCCAGCTGCAGAAAGGGCGACTCTCCTGTTGTGTGGCCCTGATAGGAGAAGCAGGAGAGCTGCCAGGTAAAGGACACCGGGCTTTAGATTGATTTTAAAAGACTGCCTTCAGTATTGCTTTGTTTTAACCTCGTTTTAAAGGAATGTTCTATTTATTTATTTTAATCACCACGTTTCATCTAATGGATTATTTATTTATTGAACATTGCACGATTGCACTTTACTTTGAACGTTTTGTTTGGACTGTTTAATAAAAGCACTCTTGCACAATTATACATCATCCCCTTGCATAATTGTTTATTGCCTCACTGTCTAGCTCATCAGTGACATTACCGACAGTGTTGGGTTCAAGGGCTCCCTAACAGCTGATGGGAGCATGGAGCTGAACCCGCATCGTCACAGAGGCATTATTCTGGAAGGAGTTGGGGTGGGGCAGCAGGGGTGTGCATTTGCGTTACTTTTCACGCTGATTGGGATTTATGTAGCGGAAGAACGTGGAAGTTGGCGAACGCACAGATTTATGCATCTGGATTTTTCTCTGCATACGCACATTCCTGCTCTTGTGCTTACGCCATGTTATAGTGTGAGTTCTACGCACGGCGTTATACATGAGGCCCCAGGTGACTGAGAATTATGTTCTAATAACAAAAAAAAATAAACAGCTTTCTATTTATAAATACTGTATACCTAGACATACCCATAAAGATGATTTACATGAAAAAGAACAGACAGTGTTAAGGCATCAGGTCTACTGCCCTGGAATGACATTAATAAGTAACATCATAATCTGAGGATCACGTGTGACTTACTTTTGTGAAAAACAGCTTCTGCTTTTAAATGCAGTGTAAACTGTACATTATAAGGCCTGAATTGGACCCTTTTTTTTCTCTTGTCATCAAAACAGAAATGAGTCCACTAGGATGCCAGTAAAGTAAATGGAAAAATGCAGGTACACTCGATGCCTTCATTAGTAATCTAGCTCCTGCAGTTTTGTAAGGATGAAAATGGGTGTTCTAATGTAAAATCTCACGGATTCTTAAGTAAAAGAAAATGATTACATTTCAATCCATTTTCAAAGCAAGTGCCACACACTGTAGCAAGGAACTTGTTACACTTTAAAAAATAAATCTTGCATGTGTGAAAAATAATAATAAAAAAATAGCTAACTATACGCAAAATAATCATTACTTTAATTAATAAAAATGGGTTTTACCCTTTTTATTGATTATTTTCTAATTCAATAAAAAAATTAAGAATAATGTTAACTTATTATTTTTCTTAAAATGTAAAAATTTTTTATAACTAAGTGTATATATATATAAAAAAAAAAAAAACTATACTGTGAATTGAACACATTTAAGTTAAGTTAAATTTATTGACACGGCACTTCCTCTCACATCGATTTCTTGGTCTTTACAACAATGCATTCAGCTGTAACGCTTATCCATAAGAGCTATTTTACTACGAATGTGTAAGTATAAAGCATATTAATACCGTAATGAATAACTAGTATTTCATTTCGTATAGTTACAGTCGTAAGCATTTGTTGTTTTCACGAAACCTGTCCCTTCATGTGGGAAACATGGTGGGCAAGGTAGCGTCTTTCTAACAACCTACCTCTTTGGTTTGCTTTAAAAAGCAAGCACATTTCTCGGATAGTTGCATATGTTCATATATTTTTTTTTTTTTATCTTGTAAAACTTTTATTTTACACAGAAAAAGAAAATGACACTTTGAGAACGCTAAGGCATTTGTTCTAAACTACGACCTATAAACAACATAAAAAGATGTTTGCCTAACCGTCACAGTATTATTTGACCTCTTATTTAATTAGTGTTGTACATAGGTAATGTATTTTCTGGTTTAACACTGATTTATTTAGCGATGTTTGATTTCCTACGTCCTATTTTATTTCAGGATTTTTGCTATCGCATACTGAAAAGTAGTGCAAAAGGCAGCCATTCATTTAAGCAGATATGTTGGTGTAAATACAGGAAGTGTTTGAAGAGCGCCATCTGCCTCAGGATTTCACTCTTTCACTCTCTGTTTCCTTCCCGTTTACCACTCATTCCTGGGACATTATTTGATTGAGAGATACTTTTTGAAGAAAGTTTAAAAAAAAAAAAATTCATTGACATTAGAATGTCAGTAATTCAGTAAGAACTATCCTCAGACATTTGATTTAATTTTCCTTTGAAAATATAACTCCGTTGTTGTGACTGTGTATGATCAAATAAAGATACATGGAATTTTAGCATATATTTGTTATACAGTCATTACTGTCCAGCATTGCATTATTACTTTTTTTTTTGAGTACTGTAATTCAAATGAAAATCGGAGTAAAATAAACCATTTTTGCCACTGCTTATCTTTAATCAAACTCATTTATTTTAGGTAAATTTGAGAAAATTAAAGTTTAGTCAATAGTGCAGTATATTAAATCTACTCAAAAATATTGCTTGTAATTTGTTGCGTTATTTATTTTTTTTAAGTACTTTTAATGTAAATTTAAGTACTTCTAAGTAAATTTTAATTTATTTTTTTACAGTGTAGTCATCTGCTAAACTGTAGGGTAGCTGGTCCCCAATCCATCTAAGTACCTCTTATGACACTCATTCCGTTCATCTCCTGTACTACTTGTTATTAGGACATTTTATTCAGTTCATAGTTAAGGATTCAGTTTTTTTTTATTTTCTCTTCAGGTTTTCTTTTAATTATTTTAATAGTTAAATATTGTAATTGTTGAATTGACAAAGTTAATTTTTATCTATGCCATGTTGTCATTGTTTACACAACATTCTGTAGTAACATTGCAGAACGATTTCAGTCGCACTATTAACATCAAGGGATATGACCCTGATATATGGCGATGTTTGTATTTCTCGCTGTCAGTGGATGCACTTTACAAAACTCTTAAGAACTTTAGTGATAGTTTCAATTCAAGTAGATTCTAATAATTATCTCTTTGCCTCAATGGTTTTTAACTATGTTTCTGGTGTGTGTTCTCTTCTCATGGTCTGAATTCTTCACTCATAATAGTTCTGTACATCTTGTGGCATCTTTCTTTATACCTGTGGCCTTGGTTCAGTTTAACTCTGCCATTTGGTCAAAATCCCCATGCAAGTTCTGCTTATGACTGTCCAAGAGGGCCTTTTACATCTCGGGCAGGAATTATTTTCAGTGATAACTTTTGGGGTCAGGAATACATGTTGGAGCTCCTTGGGCCGTACTCCTAGCTCTCCCACTAGTGACTGCCATGCTGGTCCCAGCTCAGTGTTAAAGGCATGCTCTCACAAAGACATGTTATGCCTGGTAGATGCAATATCAAGTATCGGTCTCTTATTTTCCGTTGTGGCACATTTTGCTGAAACTCAAGTTTCCATATGCATTCATGGTGATGTCATTGTAGCAGAATACAAACACCAGGTAGCATTTGTTCTGTATTTTGAATGTGAGTTTGAATTTCAAAGTCAAGATGTGAAAAGTTAATTCAGATACAGATATATCCAGAGTAGGTGTTTATTATAAACCAGGGCAGGTTTTTTGAGGACTCTGAAAATAATAGAACAGTGATTCTAGAAAGTTCTGTTCATGGGTTATGCTCTCATGGAGTAATTCTGTTCAGACCTGAAGAACATGGATCAGAATTGGGAGTCTGAGTACGTGAGCCAGCTGAACAGACTGCATGATAAGAACATTTTCTGAATATCCCTGTTTTGTTTCAATGAATGAGCACCTGCTGTACATACTCTGCCAAAAGACTCACTTTCTATACTGTAATTCTCGGCTACTGCAGGCCTTTGTTATTATACAATGTGAGCCACCCATTCATCATTGGGACTATAATTTTCTGAGGTGAAAATAAGATGAAGGAAGTCATGTCAATAAAAAAGCTTCAATTTAAATTTTTCACATTCTGTTTATCCATCATTTAGTTATTACTAAATACCCTCATTACTGCATGACAAAACATGTGGTGCTCTTAGTTCCCAAGTAAATTTGGCACTAGCCAATGACAGTCAGTTAAGTTATGAGGCTTTGCTTAAATTGACTTTATCCATTGACTTATGCTTGCATGAACTTGTAAAAGTTTTGACAATCCAGGTTTGTTGCAATGCTCACTGGTAGTAAAACTATTTGGAGACACACCTGTAGTACTGGGTTCCAACTTATTGATTAGTTTCTAGGGCTTTACTTGAAGCAAAATTTCACAGTTCATGTGAATGTATTCAGTTGTGGCTTTTTTGGCCTTCAACCCCCTCACTTAAACCAGTTCAGGTTCATAGGTTGGAGAGCCTTTATAAGAAGTATGTGCCATAAGGCAAGGACTAATCTAGAATGGTATAACTGATTATTGAAGGGTTCAATAAAATGCATACTTACAAAGTTTCAGTTTAAGGATACTAAGCTGCCTAACACACACATTTTTGGATGTGGGGACAAAAGTTTTAGTACTTCAAGAATACAGTGTGACACAGCATAAGAAACCACTTTGAAACTTGCTGAAGCTCGGAGGTTTAGATCCTGTCTGGGTGCAAGCATTGATAAACTGCCAGTATACTGCATGGCCCACTTGTACACACACACACACACACACACACACACACACACACACACACACACACACACACACACACACACACTCACGTAGCTTCACACAGGAGCAATCTGAAAGTGCTAGCTGACCTAACTAACTCAATATGTGGGGAATTGTGGAGATACCTGGAGGAAATCCCATTTACGATACAGGGAGAAGATGTGAACTCTACACAGACAGTTTCTGGCCTGGATTAGCACAAATAGCAATACTAACATGGCTCCTGCTATAAATTCACCCATCAATTTCCTGAACTTGCCAAGTAATTTTTAGGTTTGCAGGGAGAAGGAACCTAGCCTGGTGGACACTGAGAGAACAAACAGACTTGCACTGAATTTATGTATTTTTTAAAAAATTTTTTATGATGATCACCATGACCGGAGTTATTTAGCAATATCTTTTAATTCTTTTACAAATGTGCTACTTTTAGACAGATGTTTGTACCTGGGAATTTTTGTCATTTACAACCATGGGGTGAACTGTAAAGTTAAATAAATGCATGCATCTACAATAAATTTTTTTTTTTTTTTTAATAATAAAAGTCCTCTTTTTTCACCACTGGTGACTGGATTTTTCCATAATATTTATCCCTTGGCTCAGTCTGGGACAGGGTAGGATAGGATAGGTTGGGTTCTTTTCTATTTAAATTGTTTGCCTCTTGTCATTTTGCCTTTTTATTAAAAAGTTGATCACAAAAAAAGTTAATCTAGTCATTGACAGCCTGCCAGTTCATTGCAGGGTACAATCATGCATACATGCATACACCAAAACTCATTCACAACAGACCAATCAGAATACAATTAAACATTACAAAACTAGAAGACGGGAATAATGTACAAAGAGTTGCAAGGTAGTAGCTCTGACCTTCATGACCGCATGCTTACTGAATGAACTGCTATAACCTTATTTGTAAAAATTATCTTTAAAGATCAAGCCTTTATTATAAGTTAAACAGTTGGTAAGTGCAGACTTTGAGAATCAAATACAAGCTTCTACATGCAGCAAATGTTTTGTAGTAAATGTGAAGTTAATTGAGCCAAAGCTAAGGAAGGTTGGTTAGGCATGTTGTATGCAATCAGATACATGTACTTTTAATGGACTTTATAAGCAAGTAGCATAGAACTTATAATTATAGCTGAAACAGACTTAAGCATCTTATTTTCCACATTTGTTCTTTTTTCCCCAGTAATCTTAAAATGATTATAATATCACACATGCAGAAACACATAATTATAAACAATTTATTCTTTTTCTCACAATTTCCACTGTTACCAAATGAAATGTGTAAGAGCCAATCTTAGAAAGTTAAAGTTTTGAGTTAAACTCATATTAATATTTGCTTAATTTGAATAG
This sequence comes from Erpetoichthys calabaricus, assembly GCF_900747795.2. NCBI lineage: Eukaryota > Metazoa > Chordata > Cladistia > Polypteriformes > Polypteridae > Erpetoichthys > Erpetoichthys calabaricus. The sequence continues at coordinate 148,157,574 of NC_041401.2, read as the reverse complement.
AATATAATTTCTTCCATAGTCATAGACAATGGTATAGTCCTTTCCCCCTATAAGTTAGTAAGAGATAGAACCTTCTTATTATAACTGAGAAACAGTGTGATAATAAGTTCAGTTATGTTTAGAACAGGTCCCAGTACATAGGGACTTAAAAGACCCATTTTCTACTCAGAGATCGGATAAGCATACAGTTTTCTGACCGTTTTGAAATGGTTCAGAAATGTTAAGCAAATACTGTAGTAACAATTTGAGATGTAACAAGATTTAAGCTTTGAACAGAACTTTTCTTAATAAGAATTTTTCTTTTTTTTTGCTATTTGAATTTTCTTTTTTGTGCGAACTGTTTTACTTTGAATTTTAACTAAACTTTTAAAAACGAAGATATTTTGTCTGTGGAATAATTTCTACGCGTCAGGCTTTTGTTGAATCCCATTTTTTGAGTTAGAGCTGCTGAACTTTGGTAACTTTGGAAAAACGCAGCTACATACAGAGAGTTTGTGGACATCTTTTAAAGTTGGCAATTTCAATCTAAAGACTAGTAGTGCCCCATTTATGACTTTTATTGATAATTCCAACCTCAAATTTCCTCGACAGAAAATTGGCTGTGTAAGTGTCAGGTGACTACATCAGTGTGTACAATTCTGAATTTTACTGTTGTTATCCTCATTTGAATTAAACATTTGGAATGGATTATTCTTAAATCAGTCAGTGTTAGTGGCTAGGAATTGGGGTGTGTTGGTGTTTTTTTATTTTTATTTTTTCCTCCTCTCTTCCAAATGAAAATTTTGAGAACAAACTTATCTTGATAACGCAAAGATGCATCCTGGCGACTAAACACTACCTGAACATCAACACTGGCTTTGATAAGTTATTTGATTTAAAATTTTGGGATTGTTCTAAATTTAAAACAATTTTGAGGGGAAATACTTTTGTATTTGACATATTTGTCAGATGTGTTCAGACTTACAATTATTTCAAATCATAAATGGCAATGTACTAGGAAATGCTACATGGGACAAGATTATTTAATTATAAATTCAAACTGATTTCCTCTACTACATTGTATACATGTCAACTTTTATTTAATTGGAAGAATTCTGACCCACCCTCTGTAGATCAATGGGAAAGTGATGCTTATGCCATTTTTAAAACTAGAAAAAAGTAAGTTTCTTTGTGAGAAACACTGCAAAATGTATTTGATTTGGTGGGATTTATTAATGTAGATCTGAAAAGGCTTGCTTGGTCTCTGTGTGTTCTGATATTTTAAAATAAGGAGCTTTTTTTTTTTTTTTTTTAAACATGACTCCGCAAAATGGAGATTTAAATGGCAATTATGATTTAGTGCATCCTAATTGTTTTTTGGAAATGCTGTTTAGATTATATATTGAATTGTATATTGATTGGATGGTACATTAAATATTATAATGTGGTCGGTCTGTAAGCTAAATACAATAAAAAGCCAATCAAGGCAAACGTATCTGGCTCTTACATAGAGTGCCAAATCAGCAAGAAAATTCTGCCTCCCCAAAAATGTTTCCTCAGTAACACATATTGGTGAAGAGTTGATCCTTCCACAAATTACAAATAGTGTATTTAAAACAAAATAAAAATAAAATAAAATCCCATAAATGTAAGTAGTGTAGCACAAAAAAACCTTAACTCTGATTATGCTGTGTTACTGGATAGTTAAATCACTGAAATAAAATAAACACCGATGACCAGGTGTAGTCTGTGTCCAAAACCCTGAACTCTGGGCCAATCATTTACTTCAGTAGCTTTGATTATATCCTTCACATTGTCAGTGGTGAAACACACTAGCCCATCTTTGCTTAGATTCCAGCTAGTCAAAGCCTCCCATAATCTTAGAGCTGTGTGTTACCCACAGTGTAGGACGTCTAAGCACTGAGCCTTAAATACAAAGTCATGGTCAATGAAGCAAATTACATTAGGTTCCGTTGTCCTGTTTGACCATAAATGTAGCAAATCATATCATCCACGGCAGGGGTCCCCAACCCCCGGTCCGCGGCCCACTACCGGTCCGCAGCCGTCTGACAGCCGGGCCGCGAGAGAACTGCCGGCAACGGAGACTCACTCAGACTTTTCAGAACGCTTGGTGGGCGGGGCTTTGCAGCGGCGCAGAGAGAGGAGAGAGACCGAGGTGAGAGAGTATTACAACAAAGTTATTTTTATGGTCCCGACAGTTTCCCCATATGACATGAGTCTATAGAAATCTACTACAAAGTACATTCAACAGATGCTTTTGTGGTCGCAGCTCAGTTGTGCACGTTTGCACAACGATCCCCAAACAGAAACATTGTAAAAAATCTCTTTCTTCGAGCTTTCCTCGTACTGTTTTTATTTATTTTATTTTTTTTTGCTGTTTTTGTTGTCTGTGGTTTTCAGTGATACCTTTTGCTTATTGCTTGTCAACATTTGAAAAACATCCATTGGAATTTAACTCATTGTCACCCTCCTATAGAAACGGCAGACACGAAAAAAAGATAGTAGTGTTAATGTTTGTGATGTGCAATCTGTTGGAATGGCAAATGTAAAGCATATGTCTTTGTTATATACAAAAAAAGAAGAAAAATCTCAGATTGCAAACGTATGCGAACTGCTTAATAACTTTAATAATAATAGAAATGTTATGTAAATTGTGTATAAAACTAGCACCCCCCCCCCCCTCCACCATGACCGGTCCGTGGAAAAATTTGCATCTAATAAAGTGGTCCTTACTGTCAAAAAGGTTGGGGACCACTGATCCACGGTACACGTTTTTTGTGAAAAGACTTTGTTTGACAACACTCCTAAAAAAGGCAGCCTATTGGGGTGAGGTCTGGTGATAGTGGTGGCCATGCCATTGGCCCTCGTTGATCTACCCAACAGTTGTGTAGTTGTTCATCAAGAAACAATAATTATTGTTTCATAGGTCAACAAAAAAAAAAATTTTCAGGTACCAAGGTTTTTTGAATGGATTTAGGGTATTTTGAGGGTGCTGAATTCAAAAATCCCATTACTTTTGCTGAATTGACTCTAGTTTTTGAGATAATGGACATCCATGAAAATAATGCATTCCCCCATTGCGACTTGTGTGTGATAACAAATGCAATAGCTTTTGGACTGTCTTAGGTAATGAAATATCCCATATAATTATTTTGTATTTCAATTTGTAGGCCTACAATGCTATAAAAGCGACTTTTTGAAGCCAGAATTCAACTGTGAATTTGCAGAGGAAAGAAGTCGGCTACAGTATAAGTTTGTCAACCCAGTCTTGGTTTATACCCAAAAAGTTCTGTCTTAATAAGTGTATAAATACATGTAAAAATTATGACTTCATCAAGAAGAGCCTGCATCAACAATCCTGATGTGTTCTGCTACATCTGCGGAGAGTGCATGGTTGAAAAACAAAGAAGAAGTATCACAGACTTTGTGCATCAAGTATACCTGGCTTATTGTGGAGTACAGCTTGGAGACCAGGATAAGTCTTGGGCTCTACATATGGTTTGCAAAACATGTGTGGAGCACCTACGACAGTGGACAAAAGGTGAAAGAAAAAGTTTAAACTTTGGTGTGCCAATGGTATGGAGGGAACCGAAAAACCACCATGACGATTGTTATTTTTGTGTTGTAAAGATTAAATGCTTTAAACGTTACAAGAAAGCTCAGTGGGATTATCCTGATTTGGAATCCGCAAGACGACCTATTCCACATGGATATGACGTTCCCATACCAGCGTTTACCAGACTACCAAACCAGCCACTGTCAGACTCTGAAGAGAGGCAGGGATTGGAGTGTATGGCAGGTAGTAGCAGTGTAAGTGAATTTGAGGGAAGCTCTTCGACGCCTCAACCATTAAGCCAAAAAGAACTAAATGACCTGATTCAAGACTTACATCTGTCCAACCAAGCATCTGAACTTTTAGCGTCCAGACTTAATGAATGAAATCTTATGAAGACCAAAGTTAAAGTACAGCCTATCGGACAAGAGAAGAGACGTTTCTCCCATATTTCAACCAAGAGGAAGAACTTGTATACTGCAATGATGTATCCCAGGAATTGTACTTCAAATGGGACTAACAGAATATCGACCAGAAGACTGGCGGCTTTTTTCAGACGGCTCCATTAGAAGCTTGAAATGTGTTCTCTTGCACAATGGTAACCATTATGCGTCTCTTCCCATTGCTCACTCAACAAAACTTGAAGAATATGAAAATGTAAAAATCATATTATAGAAAATCCGTTATCATGAACATCAGTGGTCGATTTGTGTTGATCTGAAGATGGTGAACTTCTTGCTTGGACAGCAATCTGGATACACAAAATACCCGTGCTTCATGTGCCTCTGAGATAGCAGGGCAAAACAAGATCATTGGACAAAAGTGTTATGGCCTACAAGGGAAGAAATGATTGTTGGTGCTGCGAATATCATCAATAAGCCACTGGTGGACAAGAACAAAATCATTCTCCCACTGCTTCATATTAAGCTAGGATTGATGAAGCAATTTGTTAGGGCTTTGGACAAAACGGGTAATTGCTTCAAGTACATTTGTAGATCATTCCCTGGACTGAGCATGGAAAAACTAAAAGCTGGAATCTTTAATGGTCCTTAGATTCGTAAACTCATGAACGATTCCAGTTTTACCAAATGCATGAATGGCACTGGGGCTTCGGCCTGGAAGAGTTTTTCAACCAAAACTGTTGTGAAGAACTACTTGGGTAATCACAGAGCAGACAATTATGAAGAATTGGTGCAAGATATGCTTGCTAATTTCAGAAATTTGGGAGTTAGTGCATTTTTATACTCATATTATCTCCATAGCCATTTAAACAGATTTCCAGATAACCTTGGAGACTTCAGCGAGGAACAAGGCGCGAGGTTCCACCAGCATATGAAGGTGATGGAGGAGAGATATCAAGGCAGATGGGACATCCACATGATGGCAGACTACTGTTGGAGTCTCCAACATGATTGTCCTGATGACACACATTTAAGGAAATCGCATAAACAGCGTTTTTTGAAGCATTGACATTAATAACAATTAATAACTAATTAATATTGTATTAATTAATCAAATCATACATAACTTTTTTCCTGTCAGTTAGATATTTTTAATTTTTTTGTATGATGTTAGACTGTTTACTTACTAGTTGTAACTAAAATAAAAATATTCTTGCAATTCTGAATGCTTTTCAAACGTGTTGCGTTAATTAATTAAACTATTAAATATCTCAGAAACTAGAGCCAATCTGGCAAAACCAAAGTCATATTCTTAATCAGCACCATAAACTTAATATAAAACCGTTCAGACATCATTGGCACCAAAATCACTGTATACCAGTGAATAAACTCCGTAAAACTATACCTGTGTGTGTGTGCATGTATGTACAGTATGTATATGTTTATAAAATACACAAACACACACATTTTGGCATGTGGGTGAAAACTTCCTGAATATACTGGTGCAAGTGTTTGTGGTTCAGTAGGTCAGGTATATATAATAGTGTCCACTCTGTGATTATACTGTATACCCATATTGATTTTTTTCTTAACATTATAGGGTTAACATTGATTTAAATGACACCAAAAGCAGAAACATAAATGATTGTTTCTTAGGTACAGTAAGATGTGAAAGGCAATAGGATATTTACATACATTTTGCCTACTTTTAAATGAGTGCATGTAGTGTCAGTTTGTAACTGACTTTTGTAGATTTTTTTTTTTTTGTATATTGTGATTAAGAAAATTTTATAGTAGTTTTCTGAAAATTTAAATATATAAAAGTCAAAAGGTTTTGTAAATGCAGAAAGCATCTGGTGAAGTCTAAGGTTTTTTTTTTTTTTTTTTTTTTTTGATTGAGAAAGGTATTCCCAAGTGCATATGGATACTTAGGGTTAGCAAAATAGCCATGCAGCAAAGATCTGCAGTAAGAAAGTAAACCTTAAGTTTAATTAGGAACATTAGTGTGTTATTTCCAAGCCCTGATTAGCAGTCATTGAACATTAAATATGGCGCATCTCTGGTCCCTGTAAGTCGCGCATTATCCTTCATTATTCTGTTCTCTGCCAGATCCCCCTAACTGAGCAGAACCTCTAAGAGAATTATAGTTATGTTGATATTCATTCATTTGTTGATTTGTTTCTTCCTAATACTTTGTGAATTATTTCCAAAACGTTTGCTTTATGGTTTCTTGAACTCCACTACTTGATTGAGTAACTTTACTATGGCAGGTAAATTTTGTTTTGAAATAATGTACACCACTAGTAACGCACCCCTATGGAGACTTGTTTATGAACTTTTGAACAGTTGAGGTCATTAGACTTCTGCCAGAAAATATTCAAAATATTTTTAATTCCCTGTCGTTTTAAGTCCACTGCCTGCTTTTAGAGTGTCTATGTACTTTTATTATGCTAACTTTCAATCTGTCATCTCAGCGTTTTTGATGCTGTCTTCAAGACCGATATTTTTGTTCTTCTGGTGAAGAAGTGAACTTTCATCTGTACGTTATTTTAAAAATATCTTTTAAATCTGGTTTGACCTCACTATTATCATTGAAATCACAAATGACCTTTGCTTGAATGCTAATGCTGGATTGCCCTCTTCATCCATTCTCCTCAACCTCACTGTTTCTGACATTTTTATATAAACCACCTAAAGAGCTTTGCTTCACTGTAGCAATCTGCTGCATGTGGAAGCACCCCTTTCTCTATGGCAGCAAGTGGTTTGATAAATTCAATATCCTACAGTAGGTTCCTTTTAGATTTCTTCTATGTTCATATTTTGGTCCACTGCTCTTCATATTATTCATAAATAACAATGTGCATTTGTACTTTTACAAAACCTGACTCTTCAGGCTCCCTGTCTTCTGATATCAACATTTGGATCAGTATAAATTAGCAACTATTAGATGATTAGGGATTATCAGGGTTGTAAAACTGTTTGTATTACTGATGTCAAATTCTGTCTTGTGCTGCTTTTCAGGCTGGGGAAGAGAACTGTTTTTTTTTTTTTTTTTTGTTAAAAGTGACATGAATTTTGAGTTTTTGTTTTTGAAGCATTAAATTTCTCTGGTAAAACTCTTCCAGTTTTGTATCTCTATTTACTTAGATGTCAGTAACTTCAAAACATGTCTGTGCTTAGCAGCTTTAAATCCAGTTCTGTCCTACCAGCTATGCCCGGAGTGGAGGCCGTTTCATTGTTCAGTACCAACATAGGATTCAAGTGAGACCCACCAGTTTGCCTTCCATGCAGGAAGCTGGGATGGAACCCTATTGGTTTTGCGCAATAATGATCTTGCACATCTGGAACAAAGCAAAAGCTTTAAGATTGCATTTATAGATCTTAGGAGTACATTTGGTACTATCCAGCTGCATCCGGTAGACTCCAAGTAAAGTAAATCTGGCTTTGTTTCCATATTTATTGTGTTTCTGTTTTAAATAGCAGTCTCGGAGGGAATGGGGTGGGTGGTCACTGATGTTGGGACATTTTGTGTTTTGGTTCTTGTATAGCCCAAAAATCCGTTATTGTTGGTTTTCTTTTGCTGTATTCCTTGTTCATTTTATCATTGAAAGTTTGATCACAAAAATATTACTGTATCTGACTTTTGAATTTTTGTATAAATCACACACAGCAAGTGTGATCACCGGCCATACAGTCCATTGATTCTGCTGTGCCCCAGGACTGAGTGTTGTCTTGCATACTGTTCAATTTATATACAGACAAGTTTGGGGCTTTATCCCCAGCCAGCACCTTCTAAAAATATGCAAACAACACAGCACTGGTAGGGTTCTTAAAGGCGAACACTCTGTCCGGTTAGCATTTGGACAGAGAAGCAGAAGAGTTTACTAAATGGTGCTCTTAAAAATGTCCTTGTAATAAATGCAAAGAAAACTAAAGAGATGGTCATTGATTTTTGAAAATATAAAGACAAAGGAAATAATGAATGGAAATAAATGGCAAACTTGTAGAGTAAGTCACAACCTACGAAACTTTGGTTGATTGATACAATCAGTTAATAATCAATGAAAGCATTCTGAATACAGCTAATAAATTGAAGACTGTTTTTCTTGCGTAAATTTAATGACTTTAGGGTGAACTGCTACCTTTTCCATATATTACTTAACTATTCTGTAGAGTTTTCTTTCTTTTGGTTTAATGTGCACCTTTGGCAACATTTGTGTCCAAGATAGAGTCAAACTCCAACACGTGACAGCAAGTAGGATCATTGGGGTGGAACAAAATCGGCACAACAGCTACATGAGGAACTGGATCTTGTAAAGCTCCATAAAATCATCAGTGATGCTACATACCCACTGCACTGTACATTTAATTTCATCTCTCTGGCACTGAACAGAGTCTAACAATGTCAATTAAAAACTTTCAGAAATAAGAGAGCTTTTGTACCCTCAAAAATTAGGCTTTTTAATAACAACAGGTAACTGCAATACACATCCATTACTGACATGGAAGATTAATATAAGCCATTGTATAGGTAGGTAAAAAAAAAAAAAATTGCGCGTGCGCGCATGTGTTTTAATTTGGGTATGCATTTTGGGGTTCAGATATAGAAGCTTCTTTATGTTGTATGTCTTTTTATATTGAAAATCTATATCTGTTTTTGTTGATGCACAAACCAAGTAAATATCCCTATTTGGGATAATAACGTTAAAGCTGAATTGAGGTTGAGGATAACTACCTAAGAAGGGTTATTTAATGCCCTTGCAACAAAAGCATTCTGGAGGAGTGGGTGTATGCATGGGAAATGAAAGACACTGTGCAGGAGGATAAAAGTGAAGATAAGTAGAGCTCTCTTCTCTAGCCAAAGTCTCAATCTTGAGAAAGACAACAAATGAGTTTTCCATGGAGCATGAAAGATTACTGTGACAAAAGAGTGAACATGTTTAATACAGCTGGCTAAATGATTAAAACCTAACCTAACATTTTCTTTAGGCTTTACCTGTACTGTTTGTTGTGGAGGCTTCTCACTGCAACACTTTTTTTCTGTGTATATAAATTCCCCGACCTCTTCATCTGTACAGAGTGTCTTCACCCAATCTCCTCTTTCAACATCAAACTAGGTAAGCTAATGATAAGAAGCATAAACCTGGACCTTTGTTTTAATATGCAAATGGTTTTTAGGTGTTCAATTCAAAGTTCCATTGGCAATGAATCCAAACCTACCCTTAAAAGGCAAGCCATGCATGACTGCTCTGAAGCTGCCTATCCTTTATATGGCGCATCAAACAAGCAGTCTTTTTTTATATACATTCACACAGAGTGAACTTAGCGGGAAACTCAAAGTTGCAACATAAATGTTCAATGCATTTTTTTTAATTTGATAAATTTTAAGCCGCTCAGTGTTTGCTTCTTTACACAACTAAACAATGAACTGGTAGTACCTGAGGATAGTTTGACAAAACAGTAGAATTAGGATTGGTTCAGCAGGTACAGAAGGGTCACTTGTAAAATTATTGTGCATGCAAAAAATAGGAGGGTATTTAAGCATGTCATGCAGTTTGGATTTTTGTCTTAAGATGTATGTAGACATTCATGTGCTGATGTCACTGAGGCAAACAATTAAATTGTCTGTATCTGAAATGCATATAAAAGTTATATTCTCTGTCTATCTAAACCACCTGGATGAACAAATGGAACATTTTGATGCCTATCACACAGACTGTTATGTGGGTAACTGGCAAGATGAGCTCTGTTTGCTTCCCTGATCAAATGTTATTTATCATGGTAAATCTGCCTATCAGTAATCAGTCAAAAACAACATCCATGCAGACAGAGAGGTACTGAATTGTTCAGGATTATATTTAACATGGAGTGTGGATTTTAATATTAAAAAAAAATATCCAGAGCTACTAAAAGAATAATTTCACACCAGGATGAACCTGTGGAGCATTAATTTAAAAGAATCTCCATTGCAGGAATTACTGGACATGACATGGCATACAGATGCCAAATGTGGAGTCTTCTTCCAACCAAACATTGTGTAATAGCTACTGTACTCGAGGACAGCAGTTATCTGCAGTAGGAGCAGAGTGGACTGTGTTTAGTATCATGGAATGTCCCACGCATATTCTTTTGGAGACTAGATGATACAATTCTGTTAGATGCCAACCATTTCTTGTCAGACATTCTTCTGACAAGACAGAAAACTTTCTTAAATGTATACTTTAGAGCAGGTGATCTGCTACCTTAAGCAATGACATCTTACACTAACTGTTCAGGTGCTTTTTCATTAAATATTAGACTTTGACAGTGCCCCAGTCCATTTCAAACATACTCATTTACACATACAGGCTAACATTATGGAAAATTTTGAAATTCCCAATCAATTATTTTACTGCACTCAAAACAATAACTGTTCTGCAAACTCTAGTATTTGTTTAGGTTTTCTTGAGAATGCCATGGTGCTCCCTGTGACATTGTTCAAAAAGCTTCATAGAAATTAGTAAGCTTATGCCAATTGAAATCTGTTTATCCTACTGAGAGAGAATTAACTATTTGCCATTTTGTCTGGCTTTAAAACTTTAATTCTGTATAGAATATCCAAGTGGCACAGGTGCACACTTCCATGTTTTTGTATGCATTCACTTTTGGTTCTCATATTTCCATTAGGCCAGACAGATGGCTCTGTATTCCATCTACTCACAGTGGCTGGTGAGCTCTGGCGGTCTGTGACCCAGCTGAGGAAAAAGTCATTTTTCGATAAATGGGTGGATGAATGGGAAATCAAGTCAATTGAGAGAACAAAAGCCATGGTCATCTTTAAAGCACAGTCCTATCATTGGCACAGACAAAAAGAGCAGTTTTTTAAATGCAGATCTAAAGTCCTGTTCAGGTAATGTAATAGTAGGGAAGATTCACAAGATAAACGTTATTCTCACAATGCAAGGATTTGTTCAGTAATATTCAATCCAAAAAGTATTATCAGCAACTTCTACTTCTAGGTCAGGATCACAGTCGATAAAGAAAGTGAAATGAATGGATAAAAAGAGCATGCCCTTGAAAAGCTGGCATTTCATCACAGGTGGAAATCATAAATAATTGTGCACAATGGTCAGGTTGTTTCCCAGCCTTTAATATAACTCAAGCTGTTTGTAAGGGGGGTATTCTACAAACTAACTAAAAAGGTAGGAACTGAATATATGTTTCATTATGTACAGTGCATCCGGAAAGTATTCACAGCGCATCACTTTTTCCACATTTTGTTATGTTACAGCCTTATTCCAAAATGGATTAAATTCATTTTTTTCCTCAGAATTCTACACACAACACCCCATAATGACAACGTGAAAAAGTTTACTTGAGATTTTTGCAAATTTATTAAAAAAAAAAAAAAATTGACAAAGCACATGTACATAAGTATTCACAGCCTTTGCTATGAAGCTCAAAATTGAGCTCAGGTGCATCCTGTTTCCCCTGATCATCCTTGAGATGTTTCTGCAGCTTAATTGGAGTCCACCTGTGGTAAATTCAGCTGATTGGACATGATTTGGAAAGGCACACACCTGTCTGTATAAGGTCCCACAGTTGACAGTTCATGTCAGAGCACAAACCAGGCATGAAGTCAAAGGAATTGTCTGTAGACCTCTAAGACAGGATTATCTCGAGGCACAAATCTGGGGAAGGTTACAGAAAAAATTCTGACGCTTTTGAAGGTCCCAATGAGCACAGTGGCCTCCATCATCCGTAAGTGGAAGAAGTTCAAAACCACCAGGACTCTTCCTAGAGCTGGCCGGCCATCTAAACTGAACGATCGGGGGAGAAGGGCCTTAGTCAGGGAGGTGACCAAGAACCTGATAGTCTCTCTGTCAGAGCTCCAGAGGTCCTCTGTGCAGAGAGGAGAATCTTCCAGAAGGACAACCATCTTTGCAGCAATCCACCAATCAGGCCTGTATGGTAGAGTGGCCAGATGGAAGCCACTCCTTAGTAAAAGGCACATGGCAGCCTGCCTGGAGTTGGCCAAAATGCACCTGAAGGACTCTCAGACCATGAGAAAGAAAATTCTCTGGTTTGATGAGACAAAGATTGAACTCTTTGGTGTGAATGCCAGTCATCACGCCTGGACAAACTGGTGAGGAAGGCAGGCTCTATTGTTGGCATGGAGCTGGACAGTTTAACATCTGTTGCAGAGCGAAGGGCGCTCAGAAGGCTCCTATCAATTATGGAGAATCCACTGCATCCACTTAATAGTATCATCTCCAGACAGAAGAGCAGCTTCAGCGACAGACTGCTGTCACTGTCCTGCTCCACAGACAGATTGAGGAGATCGTTCCTCCCCCAAACTATGCGACTCTTTAATTCCACCAGGGGGGGTAAACGTTAATATTTAACATTATACATAGTTATTGTCTGTTTTTTTCACCTGTATTATTATCATTCTTTAATTTAATATTATTTATTGTATCAGTATGCTGCTGCTGAAGAATGTGAATTTCCCATTGGGATTAATAAAGTATCTATCTATCTATCTATCTATCTATCTATCTATCTATCTATCTATCTATCTATCTATCTATCTATCTATCTATCTATCTATCTATCTATCTATCTATCTATCTATCTATCTATCACGTTTGGAGGAAACCAGGCACCGCTCATCACCAGGCCAATACCATCCCTACAGTGAAGCATGGTGGTGGCAGCATCATGCTGTGGGGATGTTTTTCAGCGGCAGGGACTGGGAGACTAGTCAGGATAAAGAGAAAGATGACTGCAGCAATGTACAGAGACATCCTGGATGAAAACCTGCTCCAGAGCACTCTTGACCTCAGACTGGGGCGACGGTTCATCTTTCAGCAGGACAACGACCCTAAGCACACAGCCAAGATATCAAAGGAGTGGCTTCAGCACAACTCTGTGAATGTCCTTGAGTGGCCCAGCCAGAGCCCAGACTTGAATCCGATTGAACATCTCTGGAGAGATCTTAAAATGGCTGTGTACCGACGCTTCCCATCCAACCTGATGGAGCTTGAGAGGTGCTGCAAAGAGGAATGGGCGAAACTGGCAAAGGATAGGTGTGCCAAACTTGTGGCAACATATTCAAAAAGACTTGAGGCTGTAATTGCTGCCAAAGGTGCATCGACAAAGTATTGAGCAAAGGCTGTGAATACTTATGTACATGTGATTTCTCAGTTTTTTTATTTTTAATAAATTTGCAAAAACCTCAAACTTTTTTCATGTTGTCATTATGGGGTGTTGTGTGTAGAATTCTGAGGAAAAAAATGAATTTAATCCATTTTGGAATAAGGCTGTAACATAACAAAATGTGGAAAAAGTGATGCGCTGTGAATACTTACCGGATGCACTGTATAGCAACAAAGCTATAAAATAGCCAGCTTAAATGAGATTGGTCAAGGTTTAAACTCTTGACTAGGAAATATTCACAGGAGGTTTGCTTTAGCTTCAAGTCGAGACACCTACAGTAATATTGATTTAGCTTTCCTGAAGCTCTCCAGGCCTGTCTCTTGCTCTGTCTCTGTGCATTATGGTGTATGAGTGCTCTAAAATGGAATGGCATAAAGCTCATGGCTAATCTGGCTGATTCACTTTACATTTCTGCTACTCAGATGAAAAAAAATGTGAAAATGAATGCTATAAAGAGGCTATAAATAATAACCTCTAGCATTAAGGATGAATCATAAACTAAGCAGATTTTTAAAAACAAAATCGATGCTAATCTGACTTTTTTTAAAGTCTGTTTCTTTCTAATACACTCCTATTAAGCATTGTTTCAATATAACATGAACCCAGTTGTCAGAAGTGTTGGAAAAACTTTTTTCTTAAACATTTGTCTTTTATATACAGATACATTTTGATGGTGCTTATTTTTGTGCAGCCTGTCGCAAATGGTTAGCATCACAATCTTCCCACTCAACCTTGTGGAGGGAAAACATGTGCATGAAGCTGAAATGAGACATGCTGTAGATAGACGATGAAGCATCTTTTCATTGATTCAGTTTTCTCACACATGACTAAAACCTCTTTTATTTGGTGTGCCCTCGCAGGCACTGTATAGTTAGTTATTCCATGCTTCCAATGTTTTCTTGAATTTTGACTGGGTAAAGTAATTTAGTTTAACAGCGTTATTGACTGTTAATTAAAAATACATTTGAAACATTAATTTGATTTCATTAATGCCAGGTTGGAGTGTGAAAAATGTGCTGGTATGTAGTATTATAGTAAGAATAGTAATTATTGCAAGTATAAAGACCTTCAGTTACTTCTGGTTGTATCGAATAGATTCATCAGTTACAGCAGTTACAGCCATATTCAGATGAACTGTAAGTGCAGGACTTTTTAAACTCCATTTGACATTTTGTTCATAATGACAAAAACGGTATGCAAAAGTAGGGGTTTGCAATATTGAAAAATTAAAATTTTATATCTAGATATTTTCTGGGACTTTGGCTGTAACTCTAATTAGACAATATTTTGCATCCTTTAAAAACATGTCTGTAAAAGTCTTATTAATCTGGCTTGGTCTTATTAGTTGGATGTTAATTGTTGCTTACGAATGAGAGTAATGGAAACAGTCAAGGAAAGCAGGTGTTATTTATTAAAACCGAAGTAAAATGGCACAAAAACATAATCACCAGTCAAAGTAGCGTATGGGGATCATACAATGCAAGTATGAGTAAACCATTTCAAAGTGGCATACAAGATTTACACAAAAGACCAACAAAACTGTTATAATGAGAGCATTTTAAACCGACGCTTACCCTTAATGTAAACAAGATATGAATCCAAAGGAAATAAAATGCTAATCATAATTGAACTATAGGGCATGAACATTACAGTCTGGATAAACTTAAACCTCTCTGCTATAAGGTAAATAGTGCAGCATACTAGCAGGAACAAATATCTAACATACTGTACTATAGTGCAAAAATCCAAAGTTCTGTCTGTCCAACCCCAATCCCCCCACCCCAGAACTACCATGCTTCCTTGTGTCGTCACCAGCTCCAACTTCTACAGTTTTAGGGGCTTGATAGAGCTGGGCGAGGAGGCAGGGATCTGTGCAAGTGTTTTAAATAATGAAAGAAAGAAATGTGCTTTGGAATCCAGGACCTCGCAATCAAGACAGCTTGCAAAATAAAACGTGCCCAATAGGCGCATGCTTCTTTCGGAAATTAAAATAATCCCTTCCAATGAATTACTTTGTTGAAATGGATTTACAATTCATCCAAACAAATTAATCATTCTTTTTTTTTTTTTTTTTTTTTTTTTTTGCCTGACATCCACAGCGCTCCATACTAGATCAGTTTTACTTATATTGCATTTTATAGAGGGATCACAGATTTTTTTTGGGGGGGGGGGGGCAGTTTTATACACAATTTACATAACATTTCTATTATTATTAAGTTATTAAGCAGTTCGCATACGTTTGCAACCCGAGATTTTTCTTCTTTTTCTGCATATAACAAAGACATATGCTTTGCATTTGCCATTCCAACAGACTGCACATCACAAACATTAACACTGTTATCGTTTTTTTCGTGTCTGCCATTTCTATAGGAGGGTGACAATTAGTTAAATTCCAATGGATGTTTTTCAGATGTTGACAAGCAATAAGCAAAAGGTATCACTGAAAACCACAGAAAACAAAAACATCAAAAAAAAAAAAAACAGTACGAGGAAAGTTCAAAGAAAGAATTTTTTTTACAATGTTTCTGTTTGGGGATCGTTGTGTAGCCTAAATGTGTAAAAGTGAGCTGCGGCCACAGATCTAACTGCTCTGTGGATGATTCATTCAAGCATTTCAAGGTCACCTCGTTGTAATGAAAGCATCTGCTGAATGTACTTCGTAGTAACGAGATTTCTATAGTCTCGTGTCATATGGGGAAACTGTCGGGACCGTAAAAATACTTTGTTGTAATACTCTCTCACCTCGGTCTCTCTCCTCTCTCTGGGTCTCTGCAAAGCCCCGCCCACCAAGCATTCTGAAAAGTCTGAGTGAGTCTCCGTTGCCGGCAGTTCTCTCGCGGCCCGGCTGTCAGACGGCTGCGGCCCGGTAGTGGGTCGCGGCCCGGTAGGTTGGGGACCCCTGTCCTAGATGATACATCTCGCACACTCCTAGGCAAAAGTTAATTACAAAAGTAACATTTTGTAAAAGTACAAACCACACTAGATGCACATTGTTTAGGCAGTGTAGTCTCCATCAAGTCTCTGAAACATTGTCACTCAAATTTACTTTTCATTTTCCATTCTTGTCATAGAATTAATGTATGAATCCTTTTCACAGTTGCATGATGACATAGCCCTTCATTAAAAATTGTGTGTTTCATTGATCACTGCTTTTTTCATTTTTGCACTGAATGATATAAACAAATTAATTGTAATAATCTTTCAAAATAATTTTAAAGCCTGTTTTTCCAGATTGTAACTTAGCAGCAAACGTATCTTAGTTGACAACACATTTTGCATACAAATTTTAACATTGGCTGACATTTGTCTGTTATGACACAGTGATGGTGCTGCCCCACAGATTACATTGATACCCAATATTTAGGATATCTTAAGTGCATCACAGGAGTATTAATGGAAGAAATTTAAGGACAAGATTGAGCAACACATGACAAGAACATGAGTTTTACTGAACAGTCAGGATGGGTTCAGAAGAGGGAGGTCATATTTTACTAACATGCTTGAATTCTATCAGGAAGCAACAAAAGGATATGATCAAAGTGGAGCATATGATATTTATCTTGACTTCCAGAAAGCATTTGATAAGGTGTCACATGAGAGGTTGGGCATCAAATTAAATAGAAAGTGTTCAGGGTATTGTGTGTAGATAGGTGCAAAATTGGCTCAGACACAGGAAGTAAAGCGTTATGGTGCGAGGAGCCCTGTCAGAACTGGCTGATGTTGAGCAGTGTTTCACAGGGGTCAGTATTAGGGCTGCTGCTACCAAGATAGGTGGATTGGCAAATAATCTGCAATCCACTGAATCATTACAGAGGGACTTGGACAGCATGCAGCCTTGGGCAGATTTCTGACAGATGAAATTTAATGTCAATAAATGTATTACATGTCGGAAGTAAAAATGTTAGATTTGAATACACAATGGGAGGTCTGAAAATTGAAAGTTCTCCTTATGACAAGAGTTTAGAAGTCATAGGGCTCAAAAGCCATTAAGAAGGCAAACGGAATGTTAGATTATATAGCACAATGTGTGGAGTAAAAGTCTTAAGGTTATGCTCAAGCTTTATAACACACTAGTGAGGCCTCTTATTTAGTACTGTGTGCAGTTTTGATCTTGAGGCTACAGAAAGGACACAGCAGCACTAGAAAAAGTCCAGAGAAGAGTGACTAGGCTGATCCCAGGGTTAAAGGGGGGTGGATTATGAGAAAAGATTAAAAGAGCCGAGCTTTTTCAGTTTAAGGAAAAGAAGATTAAGAGATATGATTGAATTAATTAAAATTATGAAGGGAATTAGTACAATGGATCCAGAGTGTTATTTTAAAGTGAGTTAATCAAGAACACAGGGCCACAGTTGGAATCTTGTTAAGGATAAATTTCACACAAACATTAGGAAGTTTTTCTTTATACAAAGAACAATAGACACTTGGAATAAGCTACCAAGTAGTGTGATAGACAGTAAAACTTTTGAGACTTTCAAAGCTCATTTTTTTGGAAGAAATAAGTGGATAGGACTGGTGAGCTTTGTTGGGCTGAATGGCCAGTTCTCATCTAGATTGTTCTAATGTGCTTGTTTATTTAGTAAGGTCACTTTGGGCGTCTAATCTACTGCAGAGATATGAACGCAAGGCCTAAAATCTGCTGCCAGGTGGAGGACAAGCCACAACTGGTACTAATGGTGAGCAAAATCCCATTTAGAATTGTAATCCTTTAGCAATTTATTGATTACACTAACTCCCCATACACCTGATATGGTAGTTGGCCAGACTAGTGATATTCCCCTCCTTTAGACTGTGTTTGTGTCCTATTCAGGGCAAGGGTATAAGCACAAGTATATTGGCTTTAGTATGGGGAAAACCTGTAGGTGTTGATTAAAGGCAAACCCAGTCTTGGGTAGAGCATGAATGGTTTGGAAATTTCCTGTTGCCAGAAGGCCAGGGACCATATCTATCTATCTATCTATATATATATATATATATATATATATATATATATATATATATATATATATATATATATATATACAGTATATTCACGGCATATATAAAGGAGAGTTGGGATCCGAGAGACTGTGTTTGTGTGTTTGTGGAGGGATGGAGAGTTAAGGCGGGTGTTGGAGTCACGTGATCATCTCCCCTCCCATTCACCTAATTTCATTCACTTCATTTCGCTCCGAGCTGAGCTCCGCAGCTGGCACGGTCTTGCTGTTCTTTTCCCTTAGTGTTTAGTCCTTTCTCCTTTACTGATTTACTGTTTAGTAGACGCGCTACTTACTGAATAGTATTTTTTCCTTTAGTGTTTCTACTTAGTGTTTCTTAGTGTTTAGTAGATGCGGTGTGCGAAAGGAGAGTTGGGATCTGAGAGACTGTCTTTGTATGTTTGTGGAGGGATGGAGAGTTAAGGGAGGTGGGGGAGTCACGTGATCATCTCCCCTCCCATTCACCTCATTTCATTCAATTCATTTCGCTCTGAGCTGAGCTCTGCAGCTGACGCGGTCTTGCCGTTCTTGATTTGCTTTTCACATGGACAACTTATACGTTGCATGCTCAAGAGTAAGCTCAGCGCACAGCTTGGTCATATTACAGCCGGAGGGGCGAACTGACAGCATGGTATACAAAGAGATCCTTAACAAATAATTATTGGTATATTTTCCCTCAGTTTATTATTTAAAATTTTAAAGCAGTACTTCGCCGCAGCGAAGCGCGGGTATTTTGCTAGTCTAGATTAAAGGGGAAGTTCAGTACACTTATTTTTCAAGTCAAAGTTAATTCTTCAGAATCATAGTATATTTTGGTTTGCTATATCAACTTTTATTCTAAAGTGAAACATTACTGTATTTTATAAAATTAAAAAAAAATAAATATCCACTCTTGCATTTTATTATGTAGTTGAAGGGTACAGGGGCCCTATAATAAAGATAAGTCTTGGACCCATTTGGATAATTTAATTTTTTTTCAAGCCTAAAATGTTAGAGTATTGATCCATGACTTGAGATTACCCACAAATTGCAAAACGGTGTATCCCTGTCATTTCAAGAAGCAGAAAAGCAAAAAGCATACCATCCTTTTGAGATTCAGCCATTTTAAAAGGAGATCTCTTCACTTTGCCAACTACTGTATTCTTTCTCCATGGCATCCTTTCAGCTCCAGAGTGTTGGATTCATGTTGTAAAGTCCTTGCCAAGCACTCTTAATTAACATTATTGAATAGTGATGCCCAGATGTGAATTGCAGTCTCTATTCTGTAGACAACTAGACAATAACAAATGACAAAGGCTCACTTAACGATCATTTATACTCTTTCACTATATGGAAGCTTATTTCTTTGTTTCATAGAGAGTGCTTGCTGCTTCTATATTGATAATGTGTGTGTGCCTCAGTGATGGAAAATATTGAACAGGAGATTAGGATGCAACCAAATGACAAGAACTGAGCAGACTTTAAAGGTATAAATCCACCCATCTTCCTAACTCACTTATCTAGGGCAGAGTTGCAGGTCAGCTGGAACCTATACCAGCAATCTTAGGGTGCAACGCAGAAACTCCTGGACAGGGCACCGGTCCATTTTACACAAGGGCTACTTTAGCAACACCAGTTTACTTAATCTGCATGTTTTTAGAATGTCAGAGTAAACTGGAGCGTCTGCAAACTCCATGCAGACATGAATCCCAGTCTCCTTCACCGCATCACCTTGCCTCCCAACAATATTATTGCTATATTATCATTATTAATAATCCATCCATTAATCTATTCATCTATTGATATATTTTTCTCCATTTCAGGATGATCACAGACAAACACATTGGCCACTTTACAACAACAGTTCACCATAGTTTAGCCAGACTGAAGTTTAGTCAGTTCAGTATTTTAACAAAAACACAGTGGTAGCGCAGAGGTATCTTTCCTGTCCCACAGCGCTAGGTTCTACATGCAGTTTGTATGTTCTTCCTGTATATTTATGGATTGATTGGTGTTTGTGAATTTACTTACTCAAAAACAATGTCCTTAGTTCTTTTATTACCATATCCTGAGCAAGAGTGACTTGTCGTGCATTTAAAAACTTGATAATTGGTTTATGGAGCTTCAATCTACTTTATTGCACACTCTGCCTTTCATTTTCTGATTTTTTTCCCCCCTTCCCGTGCATGCACAAGACATGCCACAGAAAAGGTGGCTTGACTCTTTCAATAATCTAAGGCTTGTATTAAAAATACAATGCAGTGTAATCAGTTCAGTTGTATTTGCAGTTGTGTATAAACTCGTGTTCTGTTCACTACGCTGCTAGTTAGCATGTATCTCATTCAATAGGCTATGTAAAATAATAACATAGAATGTAATGGGTTGGAGGTCGGGACTAATTAATTTCTAAATTGTGTAAAATATGCTTCATTTTAGAATGCTTTTTCATATGACAAAATGACATAAGATTGTGAAGAAATTACTGAATTTATGTTTTAAGGGAGGAAAATGTGGAAACGCCACACATAAAGACCCTACAGTTTAGAGTCTCACATGGGGTGTTAATACTTTTTTATGGCAAAGGTATCTACTCTACTCTACCACTTTATAGTAATCAGTAATTCAAGTAACAATGTTGAACTTTTTCAGTTTATACCATCATTTTCTCCTGCTCATAGTTCTGTGGAAGAACAAAAGTGAGGAACTGAAATTGGAAGACAACCTTGTTCTCTAGCAATATTGAACATATCCAAGTTAGCTTCTGTAGAAAAGCAAACGCACACCTTGACTCTGTTTAAACTCTCTCTGGAAAAAAATGTAAAGAGTCCAGGTAAAGGCATGAATGAAATTAAGAACTGCATAATTTTGTTTTAAATGCAAAAATGTCAATGGCACATTTAAAGTCTGTAAATGGAAATGTCCTGAACTTTCATTTATATTTAACATTTGATAGTTGAAACAGATCACTGGAAGCAATTCGAGAAGATTTTGAGATTCAAGGGAAGGAGGAAAAATGCATAACATGCCATTCATTCAGTTGATGCATATAATCTTTTTCGTTTGCCCCTTAAGTTGGAGAACAAGAGGGATTATCTTTTTCCCCCTATGAAATGAAGCATAGAACGTAATTCTTTCCTGAAATACACAAACATTGTAAAGATGAGCATGAAGATGCCGACAGGTAGTCTTTGATCTACAGTACATGTGGGTGTGTAAGCAGGGTAGACATCTAAAAATAAATCTGTTAGCTATGAAGGGTAAGGAATCTATTTATGATAGAAGTAAGAAGTGGGTGGGAGGCACTGATGTAGAATTCTTGCAAAAGTGAAAAACGGCTTGAAAATAATTTTCTCTTGCTTCATTTTCATAGTATTCTGTTTTATCACTTAATCCCCGTCATCATTTGGAGTATAGTGTTAGTATAGAATAAGCTGAT
The DNA here is from genome assembly GCF_900747795.2 of Erpetoichthys calabaricus. Taxonomy (NCBI): domain Eukaryota; kingdom Metazoa; phylum Chordata; class Cladistia; order Polypteriformes; family Polypteridae; genus Erpetoichthys; species Erpetoichthys calabaricus. The sequence goes on along the minus strand of NC_041401.2, from coordinate 148,136,034 downwards.
GTTCATTGTACTCCATTTAGAAAAAAGGATCTTCTATTTTAAGGAAAAGCAAAAACTTCATAAAACCTTCAGGTACTAAACTTGGTATTCTTCACAGTCACAAATAATATCCATGGTGTGATCTGTGGCAATGCCTCATATTTTGTTTCATGTTCCACAGATATTCTCAAGTGCAGTGATGCATAAATTACTTGGTCTTTTTTGCATTTTGTGTTTTGTACTATTCAGTCTACATGTAGATTAATTGTGCCTAAAGACAGGACCAGAGAACACTTGTTCCTGTGCCTGTTTGATTGCTGAGTAATTGCTTTCCAGAACTTCACTGATGACTATCAATGTTTCTTAACAGGTTTTAAAGACTGTCAAAACAGCCTCCTAGTGTGAGGTTTGTTCTTCGCCTGCTTTGTCTGATAAACACTTTAATTCATTGTCCAGTTTGAAAGGCAAATTTGTTTGGATGGACTTGTGGACCCAGTTTCTTTCATTAGTCGCACACCAAACCTGCAATGCCTGATGTTGACTCGGTTCTTCAATAATCCACTGTCACCTGGGTACGTCATTATTTTGCATATATTCATTCATCTGTTCATTTTTTTTAACCCGGTTGATACCATGTTTTAGAGCTGTGGAGAGTCAGTCACTGTCTCCGCAGCACTGTGGATAAGGCTGAAACCAGCCCTGAAAACAAGATATCCCTGTCTCCCGACAAAGAAGAAACAAAAATAAAATAAGCCAGTATTGATGGAAAGTGCCTGTAGCATCTAAAATTTTACACCAGATGTGTGATTCATGCAGCCTTTCTACACTTAGCATTAAAATCTATTCGGATCCATGTGAGGAAATGACTCCCAATGTAGTAATTTTAAAAGCACTTTGCATGTTTGTTTTTCTTTTGCATGCACAATAAAAGGAAAATTTTGCATAATAAAAGGAAAATAACATTTTGTTTACTTTCTGGTTTGTTTACCCGGGCATATACATGGAGTGGCCTTATGATGTCAGGCTTGAAGTGTACGGGGTGGTGCATTTTTTCCATTCGAAGGCCCCCTTGGATGGAGGTGAATGCCGGCTACCCATCACGCTTTGTCCCAGGGTTCTTTGGTGCGACTGTGGTGTTTACAACTAGTGGTGCTGCAAAGTAATAAACACGTGCATGGCAGACAATGGTTGCGGGCATAGGAAAAGGACATGGCAGAGTTTCTGCAATGTATGCATGCGTGGTGCACTCTGCACAGGTATCATATTGGTTAGGCAAGAGACTAGGGAGAGCGAGGGGTGTTAGACCTGGGTCAGGTGATTGTTGACCCAGGATAAAAGCTGGTCTTTTGACCAGAAATGGGGAGTTACGTTCAGACCAAGAGCTGCAGGGTGATGTCCTGGCAGGGAATAGACTGGTAGTCCAATTTACCAGGGCAAGTCAGCTTTAACCCCTTTTTTAGATAGGGGGAGAAAGCATGCAAAGGGGTTGATTTTTGGAAGATTTTTTTTAAGGTACGTGACAATTTTTATCCTTTTATCTTTGTTTAAAAATGTTATTTTCATCTTAATTCATCACTATAGTGTTTGTGTGCCTTTTTATAATTTTTCTATGGACTTTTCATTTTCTTCAATAAATACCTTTTTTGTTACGTCAGCTTTGTCTGTCTCCCTTATTGTCCAACTGACTCAGGGTTCCAACACTTCATGACCCCAAGTCCTTGCTAAGCTAGGATAGGAACTCTGGGGTATGACAATTCAAGGTGTTCTTTTACAGCTACTTAATCTAATCTCTTATTTTTATGATTCTGCCTTCAGCATTTCAGGAAGACCAATTAATTATTTGTGACTCTCTTACCTTTGGCATTTTCTCAAGATTTATGACAAACATAAATTCTTGTTTTATTTAATTGTATATTAAATAAAACAATTTGCTAGCCCAAAGCTAAATAATAATAATTTTCAATGTTAATCAAGAGTAGCATTTGGAAGATTAGTGGTTTATGCAGGTACTGAATGTCAAAACTGTCCATACCAGTCATTAACTTCTCTGCACACTAACTAAAAAGTGTCCTGTAAAGGTGATCTTTTAGGGGATTAGGACAGTCAGGACACCTTGTAATCCAAGGCAGAGGGCATCTGTCAATGACTTTTTTAGGTATAAGTTGTACTGACACCATGGGTCTGTAACTGAAGATATTCTTTCTTGTTTTGTATGTGTGATTCTGTTGCCTTCAAAAATAGATTGCCTTGTTTATCCTTTACAACTTCCCATGTCAAAATGTAAGCATTCCTCTATGTTAGGCAAGTTCTTGTTCATAGTTATGCTATGGCAATCAACTTGTCATTTTTTCACTTGTCTCTTGGGACTTCTTCTAATTGCATACATTTCATAATTAAGTTAATGTTTACTAATTGAAATAATGCCACCATGCCAGAATGCATTACTAAAATGAAAATAAAGTGTACTAGCCAACCCATACGCCGCATAATCAGGCCATTTTTTTAATGATTTTTAAGCACAGGGAGAAAATTAACATTTGAAAAATCAGTAATGTAATAAATCACCAAGAAAAGTAACATTTCATGTGCCCACCCCCAACTCATCACCTGAATCGTTTTCCTCTTTGCACAGTCCACATGCACCTATGAGTCACGTAGACTTTTCATTGTTGTTTGCAGTTTTGGCTGCTTTTCTATATATAATCCACCAAGTCACCCGACCATGGTAGTACCGAGGGTGGGGGGGGGGGGGGGGGGGGGGGGTGTGTACAAAGGGCAGGGACGTAATCAGTGCGAGCGTATGACCCGCTAGCCATGTTTTTGAAAGTTTGGCCCTGTGCCTTATTAATTGTCATCGCAAAGGCAAATCTAACAGGAAATTGTCTTCGTGTTAAAGTAAAAGGCAAATTATCCGCGACAAACAAACTGTTTTACACGCTGCATACCAACCCGCGGCGTAGTATATGCCGCATAATCACGACGCTTTTTTAATGTTTTTTTAAGCAGAGGGAAAAAAAATGAACATTTGCCAAGTCCGTAACGCTGCTTTCAGTAAGTACAGTGCACACACGTTTAATTTGTCGGCCACTTTTTGCCAGCCGTCTTTTCTGGTTAGGGCTGCTTTTACAGTGTTACCACTTGTGCATATTAAATCTTGAAATCCTTCGAGAGACAGGGCGTCCTTGTGTGGTGAGTTGTTGCAGTTTGTGACCACCTCGCTGACGTTATCCCAATGTTGGCAAACAAAGCCAACAGCCGTGTTGCGAAGTTTGAGAGCAACAGTTTCATCAATGACATTTTTCCAAAAAAACCCGACTGATAGAAACAAACAGTTACCTGATGCAGGAATTTCTATAACATTGAAAAAAGTGTTGTTTCCATGAAATATATTTGAAGCCGTAGCCATGGACGGCAAAAGAATAGTCAACGTGGCTCACAGCTGGATTTGGACAGCAGCACAGACCAAAGCGAGTATGTGTTTGAAGAGCTGTTCGAGTTGGCGGAGGGGTAGAGTTTCTGGGCAGGGCTTCGTTGTTTGTTTCCCATGGTTTTCGATGGTGGACATGGTCGGGTGTCGTAACCGAAACGAATAATGAAAAGTCAACGTGGCTCAGAGGTGTATGTGGACTTCTAGCACAGACGAAAGGGACTAACTGGGTGGTGGGTGAGTTTTTGCGTACGGGCACATGAGCAGGCAGTGTGAATGCCTAGAGAGCGAGGGTAGACGCGGGCCGGGGAAAACGGAGTGTTGGTGGGCGGGGAAACGTCTTCCGTGTTCCTGCAGGACCATCTAAGAAGACGCATGTTTGTCGCGGATGCGGTGGACGCTGGTCGGGGAATAAGGAGTGTTGGTGGGCGGGGAAACGTTTTCCGTGTTCCTGCAGGACCATCTAAGAAGACGCATGTTTGTCGCGGATGCGAATTGCTGTATGTAGCGTGTAAAACAGTTTGCTATGGTGCACGTGGTCGTGCGTCGTAATCGAAAAGTCAACATGGCTCAGAGGTGCATGTGTACTGTAGGACAGACGAACATAAATGACGGCGTTTTTTCCGAGTCGTTGCGCCCGAGTTGGTTGGCGTGGCTCTGCGAGTATCCAATGGTCTTAGAGTTAGTGGGTGTGGCTCCTTCCTGCATGCGCCATGGGCATCTTACTTGTCGGCGGCTTAGTGAATCCACGCCCCTTCCGGCGTGCTTTCCATTGGTGGCTACTTGTCGGCGGCTTAGTGAATTATATATATACGAGCTGTATATACCCGGCGTTGCCCGGGGCAGAAGTAACCTAATCGGTCAAACACTTACATATATACCAAAGTAAACCTAATCGGTCAAACAGTTACATATATAAAAAAAGCGAACCTAATCGGATAAACAGCTTCATATATACAGAAGCGAACCTAATCGGACAAACAGCTAATCTATATACATAAGCAAACCTAATTGGTCAAACAGTTACATAAATACAAAAGCAAACCTAATCGATCAAACAGCTTCATATATACAGAAGCGAACCTAATTGGTCAAACAGTTATGCATGTGCAGAATGATTTTACAAAGATTATGCGTGTTAACAATCATTAAAAAGAAAAGATTGAGGAACTCTTCTTGTATATGTGATGAAGCTGGATGAAGCTGACTTGACGAAGACGTAGGTGGCATAGATTGGTTTTTCTAAAACAGAAGAAAAAAATGAGTTTCTATTATTATTTTAAATTAGAATGAAAATGAGAACCTTGATTAGAGATAGATTATCCGTATTAAAATATGTGCATGAATAAACTTTTGCTAACTCTGTAGCAAAAGTTTATTCATACAAATTGGAATGGGATGGCTTTGTGAAAAAGTAAAAATTACATAAAAATAAATTGAGAATGCGTACTTCCATTTGACTGAGATTATCTGTAATGATGAAAAAAAAGTTTAGTATGTTTTTTTTTCCATACGGGAAGGATGTAAAACCTTACATAGGCACCCTTCAGCCCGTACTGAAGGGTAGTGTCAGATTCTTACTGACTAAAAAACACCCTTTTTATTCCACAGCTACCCGAAAAACCACTATTAGGCATTACTTTGGGGTGGCAGTAGTTTAGTTATGAAACAGCTGGGTCCTGAAAAAAATCTGTCTTATTAGTGGCTTCATCACATATAGAAGAACAGTTCCTCAATCTTTTCTTTTTCATGATTGTTAACACGCATAATGTTTGTAAAATCATTCTGCACATGCATAACTGTTTGACCAATTAGGTTCGCTTCTGTATATATGAAGCTGTTTGATCGATTAGGTTTGCTTTTGTATTTATGTAACTGTTTGACCAATTAGGTTTGCTTATGTATATAGATTAGCTGTTTGTCCGATTAGGTTCGCTTCTGTATATATGAAGCTGTTTGTCCGATTAGGTTCGGTTTTTTTATATATGTAACTGTTTGACCGATTAGGTTTACTTCTGCCCCGGGCAACGCCGGGTATATACAGCTCGTAAATTATTAAACAGTAAAATCTTCTTCTGTAATTTGCTACCTTGGCAATTTGTGTGTCTGTCCAGGATTTTAAATGACCTGTAGCTCGCAAACCGTTGCACCTATACACTTGAAATGTGGTACACATATAGTACGTCACGTCTACTATCCGCTTTATGGGTGATGATTGTTTTAGTCTTTTTATCTTTATTTTATTTTATTGTACAATCAAGTCCTATCTGCGCACAGCAGGGCAGCCGTGGGCGGATGCGTATGGTGTATTCACTCGATGTTATCGTGCATTGCGCTGTCAGTGGTATTTTGATAAAAGAATTTGAACAACATATAAGAAGCGTATAAATTATTAAACAGTAAAACATTAACATTTAAGAAGTAAAGTTACATTGAGTACTACTGCAGTGCCTTCGGGTATACCTCATTTTTTCTTTGCCCATTACATGCTTAAATGTATACATTTTTTGGTGTACCTACCCGAGAACACGCAACATATAACCGACCGTGGGAGAAGCATGGATTTTAAACACGCGTTGAGTTCATCTGCTGGTCTCCCTCGTGGAATAACTGGTAATGTTTGAGTAAAATCTACAGCGAGTAAAACGACATTACCTCCTTTTTTTTTTTACGATCTCTGAGATCTTGCTTTTTTCGGTTCAAGGCTTCATAAGCTCTTTTATGTTCAATGTTGTACTTAATAAGTACTAATTATCCCAAACCATCATCTTTGAATGTTGCAAGACTTTCGCCTTGTATGTAGATCGGGGTAATTACATTCATTGCATTCCTAGTCTGAATCACAATGTGATTGTATGGGTGGTTACCTGGCACTGTAGGGTTGCCACCCGTCCTTTAAAATACGGAATCGTGCCGCGTTTGAGAATGAAATTGCGCGTCCCGTTTTGAATCAATACTGGACGGGATTTATCCCGTATTTTTTTTATAATTTTTTTTTTAAAGCAGCGTCTCATGCAAATCATCCCACACGCATTTTATGAAGATGCCTCCTTTCCTACTTTTGATTGGGTAATACTTGATGTCATCGTTAGTTTGATTGGTGTTTTTAACTGTCCAGTGAGTAGGGCGTGTCTTTCAACCGTAAGCAGATTTTTTGCACTGGTATCACTGACCTCGACGACGGCGACGTTATACGTCAAAAATAAATTACGATAAATGACGATTTTAGCGATACTTTATTACGACGGCGGCTACATAGACACGATCAAATAAAAACAAAAAAATCAAATAATCATTCTACATTTTCAAAACGTCGAAAAAACGACGGAATGAAAAAAAGGCCCACCCGACGACCCACCCATTCCATTTTTATATATATAGATAGGTAAATATTTGCTTGACTTTCTGTATAATAAATATACCCTTCATTAACTTGTATTATTCAAAGGTACAGTGCCATCCATCTTCCAAACCAGCTTATTCATAGTAGGATCATAGAGCTGCTAAAACTAATTCCAGCAAGCATCAGGTTCAGTGGAGGAAACCTACATGGACACAAGGAGTACCTTCAAACTCCATGCAGGGAGTTCCTGGGGTGCAAACTCTGGTCTCCTTATTGTGAAGCAGCAGCACTACCACCATGCCACCCCATGTCCAATGCCAAATAAACAGTTTATATAACAATTTCATTTGATTAAATATTGTCTCTTTAGAATATGCAGTATAAAACAGAACAGAATTTATGGCAACAGCACATACCGTACAAATCAACTTGCCTTTATTCGCTTCATCCTAATGTTTTAAAGTGTGCCTTATGGCTACTTTCAGCTAAACTACTGTGTAACATGTTCAGTAAATTTCGGGCGCTTTATATGAACAAATAGAAAATCTGTGTGAAATTTACTTTTAGCTAGTTTCATAATTGTCCCCATGTTCTTTTTTTGAAAATAATATCTTTAAGAAACATCTGCCATGCTCTTGTCATTTGTTATCATGATTTTACACACTTCTATCACATCAACTATTAATTTTTCTTTTGTTTGCACAATATTTTAGTCCTTCAATTTGAACTCTTAACTATACTAGACAGCTAGTATAGCAGCTATTCCATGCAAAATTTCTAGTATTCTTTTCATAATTTTGAGGTGACCATCTATCAGTAATACATGATTTTTGAACATGGAAGAATACATGTGCCATTTGTGTATAGAAAGTATCTGTTTTGTGTTAGATTTTAATAGCGTATGTTTTAACACTAGAATCACTGAAGCCTATGAAAAAGTTGTAATGCCAGGCTACCTTAAATTCCTTTGACCCTCATCATCAGCGTTTTTGTTTTGCAAATGTGTCAGTCGCCGCAAGCAGCCTGCTATCACATCCCTCACCGATGCAGCTGAAGTGAGACGCAAAATTCTCAGAGCTCAAGTCTGTTTATTTGGATGTGAAGTGCCTTGAGTTATATAGGGTAAATAATATAATGCTATTTGGAATACATACATTTCATGTGTGTTTTTATTTCTACAGTAATCTGGATAAATGTAGGATGAGAGGAAATGCAATGCAAGAAATGTTGAACATACTACATACATATGAAGTAAAATAAACTTCATGTATAATTGATAAAATGTTTCTGTGAAGTGTATGTGTGAAGACTGAAGTTCAAATGTCAAATATTTTCACAAAAGGTATAACAAAGCAAATGCGCCTTTAATCAAGAATATAACCAAAGAAAAAATTATTCAATTTACATGTTTCTGTCAATATGTAAAAGTCTGCTGCTTCTAAATCGAGAGATTGCAGGTTCGATATTTGTCTCGCATTTCCTTCATCCTACATTTATCTGGATCATTGTAGACATGGAGCACAGATAAAATGAGTTGAGCTGGGAGAACTTCAGCTGCATCGGTGGGGGATTGGATAGCAGGCTGCCAATGCTGATTGACACATTTGCAAAACAAAGATGCTGATGATATGGAACCAGATCTGAAAGTGAGACACATTGGTCTGTCTTGTTGCAAATTTAAAGCAGAGTTTTTCAACAAGGTCTCTTGCTAATCCAAATAAAAAAGGATAGCAAAGACTGTGAAACTGACAGGCAATAAAGAAAATGGGTTTGGGTATTCATATGATTTATGCATTGATGATGGTTGAGATTAAAAAGACAAAGGAGCCCTCTACAATTATTTCATGATTGGACTGATGACTTAACAATCTCATTTGCCAATGAAGATATGATGTTCTTTGAATTATTAAACTGGTAAGAAATGGGGGTAGAATTTGAAAATGTTGCAGACTGGGCAGTGGGATTAAATGGTAGACATCAACCAATTAAATACCGAAGAATGTCTTTAGCAGTGAGAGAGAGAATTCTGGGGTTTGTAATCTGTACCAAAATAGTTTGCTACATATGTGAGTAGATTTGATTTATACATAGCCTCAGCCAGTGGATCCAATGATAAAGTAAAGTAAAGAAGAGAGAGGGGATCCCTTTCTGTCAGAGTTAAAGGTTGAAAGATATCCAAATGGTACTGCTAAGGGATTAGAATAAGACATTTTAATCGGGCCTACAAATTTTGCACCAGAGCAGGCCCTGTCCAAAAACTTTCAAAGGAGTCCCCAGATTAGTTGATTAAATACCTTTTAAGCATCTAGTGAGAGCTACGCTTCCTGATGATTAGAGGAGGAGTCTGCACAGAGCTGAAATAGGAGTGGATAAAACCAGGGTTGACCAATATATGTTTGCAGTTGGTGAGCTAGAACATCAGCAAAGAATTTAGTATCTAAATTAATGAGATTAGTTTTATACTTGGAACATGTTTAAAAGATTAAAAGCATATCTCTTCCTATGCTCTTTTTTGTTGATTGGTAGGATTGTGTTTGGAATAGTTTTGCTTCTTCCATTTAGGATGGATTTGGTACTTTTTAACTGATAAATTACATTTTTTTATATCTGCTGCCATTTTGACAGCAACAGCATCTATTGCTAGCTGCACATGCTGAAGCTGCTGTGATGAGTTTTATTTTAACTACTTTAACAGGCAAGGATGGATGAATAAGAGTTAAAGGAATACTGTGTAACAATTTGATTAAGAATCTTCATGATGATGAGGAGTCTGACTTTGTTACTGTGTGATTCAGGTATCTAAAGAAAAATCTCCACCGCTTAATCACTATACCGGTCATTTCTTGCAAGACAACCATAACAATAATGAGATGAAATTGCAGCATTCAGCATTTGAAGGAGAGAAGGAGAAAGTTGTTTCCAAAGGGTTGGTATGACTTTGGGCAAAATTCTGAAAATCCCAGCTGGCTTTCTTTTATTGATGGATCCCAAAGCTTGCTTAAACTGTTCTTTTGTAATGGGGGTGTTCAGACATAAGGCTACCCCTTCATTGAGGCATGTCAGATTCAAGGACTTTAGAAAAGATGGGCAGGTTGTGGTGAATTGGGCATTTAAAAAAAAACATGGTCTGTGTGTTAGTAGTTGTATCTGATTCTATGTTATTAGAAAGATGCAAATAACACATTATGTCAAAGTTATAAGCGTGCCAAGCTCTAGACTGATGAATCTGAAACTCTGCTCCTTGCAATGGGAGTTCAAGTGAGGATGTTGGATTTTGAGTACAACACTGTTATGCTTGATGCTAGGGAAATCAATCTGAAATCAGTTTGGTGCAGTGGATTATGGCATGAGGAAAATGTCTTTTCCCCTGTTTGTCGGTTTCCTTCAAGTAAGCATGTTTCTCATAACAGTGCAATGTCAGTCTAGCATGGATTGTGAAAATTGACAAATTCCATGAGGTAACAGGGTTTATCTAATATGTCAAACTGGGGGGAAAAAACATGAAAATTGATTCTGTCAACTGAATGACCATTTAATAAAGACTTCCTTGTGGACAGTCCACTGGAATTAATCAGAACATGCAGTGTACCAGCTTAACTCTTCTGAGGCAGGTGTCAACTTATAACGACATAGTGTTACACAGCTGCTGGCCGCTACACGTACGCATTCAGCACTACAATCAGCTGGGGCCGATCAGCTGATGCTGGTGCATCGCTTTCGTTTTCGATCTCCAGATCACTTGCATGAAAATCGTGGTGTAATAAGTCAGATTGTGGTTCAGCAATAATACACAAAACATTGCCTACGGAGTTTTTTACTTTGCGCTCATTCGCCAGGTCCTCCTTTAGCTCTGGCAGCCGGCAACTACTCTGCTGTGCATTTCTGCCAACTGCCGACAAAATACTCAGCCTTCAAAGAGTTAAGTTGATAAGTTGAAAATCAAATGTATATGGGGACTTATTACAGATAGTCAGTTATTATATTTTTGTGTATTAATTACTTTTTAAACATTGAGTCATATTAAAAATAACAGGGATATTAGAATGCAATGTGCTAATAGACCACATAGCTAAAAAATATGATGTGTCCAATAGCTTTTAATTACAGCAGATTTCAGTTCAAGGGAAGTAATAATGGCATTGACTGTTCACATTTTATGGGAAATATTTTTGATATATGAACCAGAAGATTTAAAATCTGTTTAAATTTTAAGGAACCATTGTTGGCTGTTTTGAACCATGATGGAGAGCAGATATGAAGTTTTGACAATAAATTAGTGTCGGAGAAATACCAAATCATTTATCATGTTCAGAAAATGTAGCTGTGAGGCTGTTTTTAGTGCAATGTACTGTAAATACTGAGTGCATAAGTAGTTCCTTTCCTCTTGCTATTTATTTCTAAGTGTCAAAACCCTAGTCAAGACTGACTGGGCCTGTTGATGACCACAGAAAAAAAAATTGTGTATATATATATATATATATATACATATATATGCATACATACATACATACATAGTGGAACCTCGCTTTGTGGGCATAATTCATTCTGGAAACGTGCTCCTAGTCCAAAGCACTCGTATATCAAAGTGAATTTCCCCATAAAAAATAATGGAAACTCAGATGATTTGTTCCACAACCCAAAACTATTCATATAAAAATGGTTAATACAAAATATAAAGTAAAAATACATAATACAAATTAACCTGCACTTTACCTTTGAAAAGAATCATGGCTGGTGTGAGTGAGTTTCTAAACTCTTGTGGAATTGCACCCAACGGGACAACACGCGGAAGAGTGTCCCAAAGCAATCGCAGTCTCCCAGCGCTGTAGCAGTTCGCCGTAAAACCGAATCCGAAAAGATCGCGAACATGCTATAATCGCCTGCCGTCGATGGGTGATACAAGCAACAAGGAACATTATAAATGTGCACGGCCCTGCCTGACTGCTGTGTCTGTGTATAGGAGAGCAGCAGATCCCGCTACAATAAATAACCGTGCTGTTGCTGTTTCAAGCTGAATAAAGCTGGTGTTGCTAAAGTACTGACACTCAGCTTCGTGTATTGGGGTGCAAGACGGGGACTCGCACGTCACAGCATACACACATATACATACATACACACATGCGCGCGCGCACACACAGTCACCATGCTGATGCTGCAGTAAACAGTATACGCTCGTACGGATGTTGACTATATGAGTGAGGCATGCCGACTCAGACGGAGAATAGGAGATGATTGCCCACAATCCAGCAGCGAGAGAGAGAGAGAGAAGAACCATCAGCTCAGTTGTGATCACATGACGCTCAGCAGACAAAGCGTATACATACTACTCGTACTGCAAGACCTCGCTCGTTTATCAAGTCAAAATTTATTAAAAATTTTTGCTCGTCTTGCAAAACACTCGTAAACCAAGTTACTCGCAAACCGAGATTCCACTGTATGTATGTGTATATACATAATATATACATGAGGGGGGACCCAAAAATAACTGGAATTTTGTTGTTGTTAGGTTGGTACTTGTAGTACGTGGTTGGGCCGCTAGGGCGATCTAGTTACACTCCTCACAAGTCAGTCTACCAAGTGCCATCAGTCTGGAAGGTTGTGCTTGTGTTCAGTGAATATTTTTGTAAAAGTAGGTTGCGCAACAGTGTGAGAAGGAAACACCCTGATTTGTGGGAGTCGGGCGATTGGTTCTTTCATCATGACAATGCTCCATCTCACACTGCTCTCAGCATTCGCCAATTTTTGGCAAGAAATGGTATGACAACCCTGAACCACCCACCCTACTCACCGGATTTAGCTCCGTGTGATTTCTTTTTGTTCCCTCGGATGAAAAAAGACTTGAAAGGAAGGCGTTTTGCTGACGTCTAAGAGGTAAAACAAGAAACGACCAGAGCATTAATGGGCATTACTTCAGACGAATTTAAAAAATGTTTCGAGCAATGGAACAAACGGTTAGATAAGTGTATTTCCGCCAATGGAGAGTACTTTGAAGGAGACTAATTGTAGTTTGTACAGAAAATTAAATTAAACATGTTTTAAAAATATTTCCGGTTATTTTTGGGTCCCCCCTCGTGTGTGTGTGTATATATATATATATATATATATATATATATATATATATATATATATATATAATTATAATAACAAGCCTACTCTCTTTGTAAGCCCAAATATATTTACAAGGATAAAAAAACAGTAGCCCAGCCACAAGTTAAGTCTACAAACAAAAATAAATCTCCTCTATACTATAAGAAAAAACAGCAGACAATAGTAGCTTCTAGGAAGTTAATTCACCACTTCTAACAGACAATCTCTGAGCCACACTGTACCCCTTTCTACTGTGCTCTCAATCTCTTCCTAAAACACTCTTCCACACCTCTGGAGTGTGTTCAGTCGACCCCCTTCCCTTCTCCTTGTGTGGTTTAAATAAAGGAGACTTTTTCCAATTCTCCAAATTTGCTCAACAGGGCGGCACCAATGAATGTTTCAATAGGGGAGTTAATGCCACCCAATGCAAGATGCAACATTAATTGAAAAAAGTTTAAATAGACTAACCTAACTTAAAATTATAAATAAATTCATACAAACAAAACCTAAAAAGAACTATAACTGTTGCCTTGTGGCAAACATAAACAGAAGAAACTTCACACTCCAACCTAACCCATGATCATACGTCTATGTAGGAGTGCACGGTAGTCAGCTTTTTGTGTTGTATTCAAGGTTGTGAGATACTCACTCACACATGCTGTACATCGAACAACTTGCCAGCAGCGACCTGGAAACAATGCATTTTTTTTGGTTTTTCCACTTTTATTGGTAACTTACCTCAAGCAGCAGAACAGATGACCTAGTGTAGTAATGATTTGCACTTTTGATCCTCTCCAGGTATTTGACTAACTTGTACTGGGGATCAGTATGCTGTTTGGTACAGTTCTTAGACGAGTAAAAGAGGAAAATATACAAAATACAGAAACTGAAGTGATCTGTCAAGGTAAATTTGAATCAGTAAACTAATTTGTAATTGAAATTGCACAGACTGTTTTTTGTTCTTGGAGTATACAAATTCACCAATGCCTTTCATGGGGAAATTTTTAAATAAAAATTTGTATCGCACATGTATTCGGCATATCTTGATGAAAACTGAACTTTCAATTCAAATTGCTTTGAAGAATAAATGTGCCAAATTTCAACAAAATTGGTCAGTTTTGAGTGAAGTTGCTTCATGCAGACAGACATACAATCAGATATGATAGTGAATTTTAAATTATATGTGAATATGCATAAAAACTGAATGATAAGGATGCTGTTTTTGACCAGGCCAGTTCATGTTGTTCAGTTGCAGGAAACCACCGGGAATTCGAGAGAACCTGCAATTTCCACAATTTTCAGTGCCCTTTGTCCTCCTGGACAGCATCAGTTTAAGTGCAGCAGTTTTGTTGTGGAAAGCAATACATCATTGTAAAATGGAAACACTGGAGTGCAGTGAGTGTACCTCTTATATTTTTATAAACTTGCATTCTTGCTATTTATGGACAGAAGCACTTTCTACTGAGTCACCTTCCTGCACATAGAAAGCAAGCTAATATACAAGCTTATTTAAAATATAAAAATAGTCTGGATTTGCTGAAACTGGCAATTTTTACACATCGGCAGAATGAACCTGTATATTGGTATTTGGAGCATTCATTTGTTACAAAAGGAGATTCCTCCTCTCCTAATATGAAGACTTGAATTCTGCCACAGGTCTTAAAGACTTCTTTGCTAAGCTGAAGGCTTATTAATGGATTCTACCTGATTAAGACCTTCTGTACTGTAGCAAGGTGATAAAGCCTAAGAACAGTCAGATAGGACAATTTACCAGTGGGGTATTAAAAAAAAAATAAATAAAATGGAAAAGTGAGGTGTGGCTGGAGCCTAAAAACCAAGCTTTCATCATGGAGTGTCATGTGACTGCCATCTCTCACCCCCCCCCATCATAACTCACACTGACTGCCCATATACAGTCATACTAGATAACTACTTTTCTATCTTACCTTTAATGATCACTTTTGTTATCTAACCTGTGATACAAGTTCTTAGTTGATCTGAAATTTGTAGGTTTTGTGCAAATAATTTTTTTTTTATATATATATATATATATATATATATATATATATATATATATATATATATATACTGTATATATATATATATATATATATATATATATATATATATATAAAATATATGCATAAAACATGTTCCAGCTTCCCATTATTAAGAAAATATAGGCCTACATGTTAAGACTTTGTACATACAAGTACTTTTCCACTCTAATTGCATTATATTATATTTTTTCACAATTTAAGTTCAACAGTATTAGCTGATGTTAGCAGGAGATGAGTTGAATAATTTGGCCTTTAAAAATTATACTATTGTGTTAAGTTGTATTCTTGTAATGCCGCCAGCTTTCCTATCTTTTAATCTTTTTCAAACTTACTGTATTAACTTACTGTATATGTCACAACAAGTTGTAGAGTGCACAAATGTATACTATATGAAGGTCAAAAATGCAGCTCATAAAAACATTGTGGTAGTGGGGGTTGCAGGGGATAACCTTCAGATGGCAGACTGGGTATTAGAAGATTGTTTTGTTATTCAATAATGCTGGTATTTAGTCATTTACAGTGATAGATTGTCGCTAAGTGAACTTAAGCATTAATATGCTGGTTTCTGATATGAGATCTGTCTCCTCCCATACCTTGCAAAGTGTTGTTTGTTTCTTTTTTTTTTTTTAAATTTTATGTACAGTATAACACATGAAAGCCCATCTTAATGACTTTGGGTTACATGGGAGATCCCTTGGTAACTACTAGAGGGCATACATGAAATCAAATCTTTTACTTACCAATTAACATCTCATAATACAGAAGGCGACCTTATTTTCTGTATTGCTGCTTGAGCTAGTGAATTCCCCCTAAGTTGTTGAGTGCAAACACCTGCTGTAAGTATCTACAATTGTCTCAGTTGGCTATGTGTGCTATCAGCTTGAAGCTGATATAATTAGTTCTCAACAGTCAGGTATTCGCCTAGACTCTCTCTGGCTACCTCCTTCTCACCTATACGGTAGGGCTTAGACACTTTCTCTTGGTACTCCATTCATGTACTACTTGCCCCATATCCCTCCTCATTTAGTTGTGCTGTCTGGTAATACTGGTTATGTTGAAGACACATGAAAAGAGGAAGATTTAAAGTGAGTGTTCACAATTTAGTGGGGTGATAAAGCATTGTGCATGTAAACCATTATAGATTTATAGGGTCATTATTGTCACACGTAGAGAGTACAGTGAAATTTTTACTTGTATGTGCAAATCAACATGCAACAAGTGCTAATCTCCAGGGCCATGATTAATTAATATGTATAACTACTTTACTTCTTTGAAATGTTTACCCAGTAACAATAGATCAGTATTTGTAACAAAAATACCTTTAGAAAATTTTGTCCTCAATCTAAAACACTGCAAGAACAAGAGGACACTAAGTATTCTTGGGGCACCTGTGGGCAAGCCCTATATAATTGTTTTTAGAAAAATAAACAAAAGGCTATTTAAGACATTGAGGCAACGTGTTGTCAGACTGGAGTCTGAGATTGAACTGGCTCAAAGATGATGGAGTCTATGGTTATGTTGATTTCCATCTGGAAATTCAGATCCAGGCAGGCAGATACTAGAAGTGATGTCAAGGTTGGAAAAGCCGTCAATCTTCTAGTCTGCAGAGGGAAGAAAAGAGAAGGTGTTATCAAACACTGCTAATCGCTGGAGTGGTGGGAGTAAC
Source organism: Erpetoichthys calabaricus (assembly GCF_900747795.2). Classification (NCBI taxonomy): domain Eukaryota; kingdom Metazoa; phylum Chordata; class Cladistia; order Polypteriformes; family Polypteridae; genus Erpetoichthys; species Erpetoichthys calabaricus. Next base: position 148,119,472 of record NC_041401.2, on the reverse strand, counting down.
ACCATCACCAGAGCCTTTAAACTGCCTCTTAGGCGCATGCATGTGACAACACTTTAAATGGCACAGACTTGTGTGAAGCATGTTTTCTCTGAATTGGATCAAAATTGCCTTTGTTTTTACACTAATGAAGCAATTTATTGCATTGATTTTCTTGCTTAATTTGTTAGCTATTAGCTAAACAAACTTGATGAACTGAATGGACTCCTCTCGTTTGTTAAATTTATGTTCCCATTCAACTTAATGGTGAATCACATACTTGGACACTCAGGAAAATTTTATGAGGAAGGGGACTTGGAACTGAAGCCAGAAAGCACTTCTTCACACAGAGTTGTGGGAATCTAGAACGAACTACCAAACTATGTTGTTGAAGCAGAAACATTGTGATGAGATATTGGGATAACTTTATTATTAGTTAAATAAATAAGCTTGATGGACTGTGTGGTCTCGTCTTGTTTGTAAAATATCATGTTCTTATGTTTAAACATTTGCTGGTGCCTCTTCCTTGTTACTTTCTCATATACAAAGTATAGGGAAAGTATTGGAATCCTCCAAAAATTCCATTTCGAGATTTTGATGAATCTCGATGTTATAGACGTCCCCAAGTTCGAAAATACCATTTTTGAAATTGTGTGTGTATGTAAACACAGTAACTTGAGTACACTTTCACTTAGGTCATCCAAATTTTGCAAACAAGTATTGGGTACAAAATGTAGATTTCTGTCAACTTTTGGGCTATTTCCATTAACCAGAAGTGCTACTTTACCTTTTTATTCAGGCAGGTGCAGAGTCAGATTTATTCAACTTTTACTTTTATAATAATTGTTCAATATATTAATTTGATTTGTTGTTGATGGTCCTTTAATGTACATAATATAAAAATATAATCATTGTCTTTCGGTTTACTCCTGAAATATCCATCCCCATATCTGAGTATACGAGAAAGTCTAGGGGAGACCACTCCCGGTTGTTTTCACTATGTGCTGTACATGCTCACAATCATTCTTTTTATCATTATTTACAACTACTTTTGCTGTCTCAAAAATGCCCTTCTAAATCAATCTGACTTGCACAGAAAGCTGAATGTGATCAATGCTTGGCTCTTTCAATGCTTTAAATATCTTTTCGAATTCTTTGGCCAGTTTTAAAATTCAGCTCCTATATTTTAAAGCCAGCAATAAAAAAAACAGATTTAGTATCCCATAGCATGCCATTATGATTTCCATTTTTATTTTTATAAACTTGCATTCTTGTTATTTATGGACAGAAGCACTTTCTACTGGGTCACCTTCCTACACATAGAAAGCAAGCTAAATAAAATCAGATTAACTGCCATCTTAGCAGTACAATACAAGTAAAGAATCATTGTCATTCTGATAGCAAAGGATGCTTCAAAGCCATTTGCTGCTACTCTCTTCCCTAAAGTTAATCTGTCATTTTTTGGAACATCAAGACCATTCATTATCGCACCTCTTTGACATGCTATAATGTCATTAGTATGAAGAGTTTAGACAGTTGTAGCAAAATCCTGACGTTTTAATATGTTTACTTTGAATGTAATAGATTACTGAATACAAAGTAATGCACAGAAAGGTCTGCTAAAGAAGCTAGATGAAAATGCTTTTTCCATTACATGAACACTGGAAACCAGTCCATCACATAGCACACTTATATATACACACACACACGCCCGCGCGCGCGCGCACACACACACACACTCTATTTTAAAGCCAGTGTAGCATCTAACACATGTCTTTATGAAGGGGGAAGAAACTGGATGCTAATAAACAGAGAAAGAAAGACTAAGAATCAAACCCATTAACCTGCTTGAAGCACCAACACAAACCTGAGTGCCACCAAGTATTTTAAAAATCAGCCACACAAGCAATGTATTAGTTTATATAAATACAAAACAATGCAAAAGTCATTCAGTCAGTCATTTTCTAACCCGCTTGCTCCTGAATAGGGTTTCATTTAGCACATGGCGCAAAGCAGAAACAAACCGTGGACTGGGCGACAGGGTGAAATAATATAAATACACACACACACACACACATGCCAACCACACACTTGGGCCAATCTGGTATCGCCAGTTCACCTAACCTGCCTTGCCTTTGGACTGTGGGAAGAAACTGGAGCACCCTTAAGCAAATCCACGCAGACATGAGAACATGCAAACTCCGCGCAGGGAGGACCCAGGATGCAAACCCTGGACTCCTTACTGTGTTGCAGCAGCGCTACCGCTGTGCCACACACAATGTAAAAGTATTGTTCATAATTCAAGACTTTTCATTATGAAAGATAGTTGTTGTAGTAGAAGCAATAATAATTGTTGCATGCAAGATGCATTTCAAAAAGTGAGTGAGGCCCTGGATAGGACTGGTGTCTGGTAGTTGGTGGGTTATGGTTTGGTGACAGGGAGTACATTTTATTTTGAGTAAACAATTAGTTTTGTGTGTTGCTTTATTAAAGTATTTAAACATGTATGTATATATTTATATTTTATTGCATGTGTGACAAGAGTTTGCGGATTGTGCAGTGGGTTGGGTAAAAATGATCAAAACACAGTGACAGGACAGATGTTCTTATGGTGAAATTCTTACTTGTATACTTGGCGTTGTAACACATTGGCAGTCTTGGGTGCCATAATAAACATGGATCAATGAATGTATTAAAATATAAAAGTTCATTTTTATGTCAGAATGAAATTTAGGCATTTTAGAATGCTATGTCCTGAATCTCCTAAATAATAAAAAATAGTTGATTTGTTTTTATGTGCTGCAAAAAACAAACTGATACCCCTGGCTTTTAGCATATGTTTATTTTTACAGTTCAAAGGCCCTACCTTGTTATAACTTTTTGGCAAACATCTACTAGAATATTTTGTGAAGGACTGTTGTGCAGTTTTTATTGTTTTGTGTGCTTGCATTACTATATGAAGATTTGTTTAAACATGTTTTATGTTTAAGTCTAAGTGAGCATTTTTTTCCAGACGGCTTTTATTAATAATGAGTTTGGCAGTTGTAGCAATTACATCATCAAAAAAAGAAAAGAAAACAAAAAAACTTGGATGCACCATACCAATATTTTGATTGTATATACTATGATTTAAAATGCATTCTTACTGCATGAGATCACTTATGCCTTTACTTATATCATTATGTTGAGAGTAAGAAAAAGCAATCCATGTATTGTATTTTTCCACTTTTAAAATGAATAACATCATCTTTTTTATGCAGGATATGTGCTTTTTGTGGATTTCTTTGTGTAATTTTTAGTGTTGAGTTTCAAAGTGCTATTTATACGATGACAAAATGTGAAATGAAAGAATACAAGTAAATAACTTATTAAACCCTAAATAAGAAAATTGAATACATTTATATAGTAACTGTAATAAAGTGTTGGAATATGATTTAGTTCGAACCTCTTCAAGCTTATGGATTGAAGAAGCAGTTATTATAATCTATAGTTTTATAATTCAACAGAACATCTCTGGGTTCTAATAAGGCCTTGGAGTTGTGTTAGTAATGCAGTAGCCCATAGAAATTCTTAATAGTTAAACTAGCAGAATAGTTCACTTTAGGTGATCAATTTGACACTATCTACTTAATTTCAATTTTCTAAACCCACTTTTTCTTGGGCATAACCGCAAAATGTAAGCAAAGTCTCTCCCAGAAGCAAAGGTAAAAAAGTAGTAACTTTCCCTTTGTGGAATTCTGGCCACTCATGTGACACGTTCATTTTGCAAATACATTTTAGAGCCACAACTAAATATGCGAAAATGAGATTTCTGTTTTTGTGTAATTTATGAATGGTCACCCAGTTGATTCATTCCCACTAGTCTAGCTGTTGCTATTTTGGTATGTCTACTTAACACTCTGCCATGGAGGGATTAAAATAAACTACTACTAGTTCGCTGTGCTCATGTAAAATGTTTTCATTAGTCGTGTGTGTGGCAGGGTAGTTGGAAACTCAGAATGGAAACAGTGCATTGTGTCACTAGCTACTGCGTATACTGTAGTAAGTACATGATAAACATTGGGACACTTAATTGGTTAAACAGTTACCTACATACACAGATGTGTACTAAAGTGTTTATGTATTAAAGAGACTAAGAAATAGAAAAATAATCATTATGACCACCAGGGGGTGTAACCGCCTCCTAAACCCAGAGTGTGGTGTTCAAATACTGTACAAGTTTTTATTGCACACAATACCTCTATAGATTTCCAAATAATTTTTTCAAGTAATACAATACACTGACAGGCTTTTCGTTTCCTCCTTCCACACCTCCTACTTAGTCTCATCTACTTCCTCCCAACTCTGACACCTCTATAGGAGTATAGTACTCCTTCTGGTGCCACAGCATTGCATCTTGGAAGCACTTCTGGGTCATAGGGAAGTTCCTCAAAGAAGGGGCAATGCTCTCCCTGGCAGTCCTCTGGGAACCTCAGCAGAACGGTCCCATGAGCCTACAATTTCCAACCTGCTCTGCGGGCATTCGTATGGTTGTTCCCCTGTTGGGATGCTGCCACCATGTATACTAGGGGAACACATAATCATAGTCCTCAAACACTTTCTGTTCTTTTGATCAGGTGTCCAATCCTGGTAAGGAACCAGCACCTATTCCAACCGGTACACCATTCCATCTTTGACATTTATGTTATGGCATGTCATCTGGGTAAGAAAAACTCCTCCCAGTCAGGACATTAGTCGATGACTATCCTTGCATTACAGCCTCCCTCACTGGTAAGAAACCAACATCCATCCAAGTCTGAACACCAGTCAATCCCATATATTATTCATACCATTTTAAACTTTTCAGTTTAGGATTGTGGTGGTTTGAGATTATCTCGGATAAATTTTGAAACAAAACCTGGATTGGGCACACCCATAAATATGGTGTCAGTTTAAAGTAGCCAATTAACCCTCCCTGACGGTCTTCATGATGAAAACCATAGTACTCTGAGAAAAACTCATCAAGAAAGAGGGAAAACTGGGAAACACACCAACAGTAACTTGGCCAAAATTCAGTGTGAGTAATGTGGAGTTATAAGGCAGAGACGTAAACCAAGACACTAACATGTCACCTGAAAACTGATCTGTTCTGAGTCTATTGCTTTTCATAACAGACACGCAGAAAGAGCATACACAGAGCTTAGAATTTCCTGGAAATAAGAGTCTCCATTGATTTGTTGGTAAAGCTTATCAACTTTAAGGGTAATTTTTTACACTTTTATGATATTTGGGTAAAAATAATTGAGGTGAGATGTCGCTGAAACTAAACTCGCTGAGGGGAAGAGTATAAATAGAATGGATTAGGTACACTCCACTGTTAGTGTGACTATGAAACAAAGTGAAAAATAAATAAAGGACTTCACATTAGCTTTATTCACTGGTAAGTTGCTTAATCCACTGCAAACAACAAAATAAATGCCTCACTTGTGAGATAAAGTTGCTTAAGTGGTCTTGTGTTATTGTAAGAGGTTGCTGGCTGGCTCCCTTTAGCTTTGCAACTTAGTGTTTAATAGTGCAGTGTTTAATTTTTATAAAACCTTGAGCTGCTCAGGGATGTGGAAAAAGTCATGTTTCCATAGAGAAAGTCTTCCCAGTATACTAATCCAAATGAAATAGTGGCCTCCACAGACCTGACTTGTCAAACAGAATACAATATAATTATAAAACCGAGTTGGCAACTAATAGAACATCTAATGTTTTTGAAAAGTTGGCCTTGGACTGTAATTTGGCAGAAGTCCCTTGGGCAAAGTTCAAGAGGGAAAGGTACATTTCTAAGACTGGTATGCAGCTTTTTTTACTCTTTCTCTCTCTCTCTCTCTTTTTAATTTTTTTTTTATTATTATTTTGAGTAAAAACAATTCATTGCTAAGACCAACATATTACTATCAGTAAGACATCTAATCAGGCAGCCTTTAAATCAAAGGTAAAAAAAAACAATCTAAAGGTGTTTTTTGTTGGGAACTTTTACCTCCGATTTCAGTGGTTAATTTTCAATCATCAACCTTTTCAGATTACTTTCTTGGAGCAGTCACAAGATGGACAGTGATCTGGTGTGTTGTGTTTCATGAGCTACATTCCAGATTTTTTTTAACACTACAAATATTTCCTGAATACCTTTGTTTGGTTGGCAGGCAGTGATAGGAATGTTGGTAATTCTGCATTTCTTGCTGGGATGGAACATCTAGATGCTATGAGTGCAGGTGACTGTGTGTATGTGCATTTCTGACTAGAAGTATGTCAGCTGGTTTTTAAAAAAAAAAAAAAAATCCATTCTTTCTAAAACTTTCTGTTCAGTTGAGTGATCTACAAATGCCAGTAGTACAGATGCACTGGCACAGACATAAAAAACCCTTTGATACCATCCAAGTTATTAAACAGAGAAACCTGACTAAAAGAGAACTCTGTAGCCCTTTTGTACTGAGACCTGGTTATTTATTGTCATTAACAAGAGTGGCTAAAGCTTTTTTTTTTAAATTCAGGGTCTGAATAATCACAAATATACTTTGGCCGGATGATTGCTTGAATCTGGTATTTATAATTATTTTGTGTTACCAGCTAAATCACAAAACTTAACTATGATTAAAAGCATATCTCCCCCCCCCCCCCCCCCCCCCCCCCAGTACATGAAGTAAACATAGTGTTTAATAAAATATGTACAGTGAAACCTCGGTTCACGAACGTCTCAGTACACGTACAAATCGGTTTATGACCAAAAAGTTCACCAAACTTTTGCATCTGTTTACGACCACACACTCGGTATACGAACAAGCCAGTTTCCCTTTCGGTTTGTGCGTGCTGATGATTTCCGCACCTGTTCAGTCTCTCCCTGTACTGTACATTGTTCTAGGTGCATCACGCAGAGGGACTCTCCCTCAAAACTGTAACCTCCTCTCAACCCAGCTTCCTCCTGTAGTATAGCGGATCCACAGCTCCTGTCAAAAAGGCCAGTTTTAATAAATAACTAAATAAATAAAGCCGATGCAGGATGGTGAGAGTGTGGGCTCCTGTGCAGCAGAGAGAGAGAGAGAGTGCGGGCTCGTGTGCTGCTAAGAGAGAGAGAGAGCGAGCGAGCGCGGGCTCGCGTGCTGCTGAGAGAGAGCGAGAGAGAGAAAATATGGCAGTGGTTGTGTGCTGCTGAGAGAGAGAGAGCGAGCAAGCCTGTGTGTGCAGCTGAGCAGGGAGCTTGGGTGTTTGTGTCAGTGTTATTCAATGTTTTTACAGTACATTAGTTTACTATTACACTGTGCATTCTATGGTATAATTAACTATTTTTGGGCTTAAAAATCTTTAAAGAAAATATATTTATATACAGTTCGTACGGTCTGGAACGGATTAATTGTATTTACATACAATCCTATGGGGGAAATTACTTCGGGTCACGACCAAATCGGGTTACAGCCAGAGTTCTGGAATGAATTATGGTTGTGAACCGAGGTTCCACTGTATAAGGAGACACATGACATGTTAATGTTATTTGCCAATGTGTGTGTTGCTGAATATTATGATGTAGAGCAGCTGACGTTTGGTTTGAGTGTTGTTTATATTGAGTGTGTTGTACACTGTAAGGTATATCAAAAGACGAGGCCAGTGAGTGGTAGAGAGTAAGGGTGTCAAACACAAGGCCTGTAGTACAAATGTGGCCCTTGGACTTTTTTAAAGCAGTTCACTTCATCAATATTCAAAACTTTACATTGAAAAGAGTGTATGAATCTAAACATCTAGGATCACTGGTACCCCAAGGTGGAAGATTAGATGCAGAGATAACAGAGTGCAGTGTGGATGGAACAATTGGAAGAAGGTATCGGGAGTATTGTGTTACCGAAGAATTAAGGCAAAGGTTAAAGGAAAGGTTTTTTTTTTAAGGCCGTGGTAAGACCAGCAATGATGTGTGGAGCGGAGACATGGGCAGTTAAGGGAGCTCAGGAGAAAAAGTTAGATGTGGCAGAAATGAGAATGTTGAGATGGATGTGTGGAGTTACAAAAATGGATTAAATAAAAGATGAGACAAACAAAGGTACAACAAAAGAGAGATATCTAAGAAAGTCCGGGAAAGTAGATTGAAGTGGTATGGACATGTAGTGAAGAAAAACAAGATGTGATGAAAAAGACTGATGTAATTGGAAGTACTGTACAGAGAAGAGAGAATGAGGGAGGTCAAGGCAGAGTAGGAGGGTCAAGTAAAAGATGATGTGAAGGAAAAGGGTTTGACGGAGTTGGAGGTGCAGGACCGAGCTGTATGGAGAAAGTTTATCAATCACATTGACCCCACATAATAGTGGGAAAAGATGAAGTCAAGTGCTGTCTGAATGTAATGCAGGTTAATACAGGTGTTTGCAGATGTGGTTTTCTTAAGCTATCATTTTTTTCTTTTGTCCTGACTGCTGCTTTTATTCAACTTTATGCAATATACAGTATATATATTTTTTTAAACTCTATGCTGATTTTGGTCTTGTGGTTTCTGGTTGCTTTCCAAACCTGCTGCAATGTCCAAGAAAAGTTAACAAAGAAGGGAGATGTGATTTAGAATATACATTTGTGAAGAGTAGTGAAATACCTGTGTGTCTTGTTTGTTAAAATAAAAACAAAATGTGGCTGTAATTGTTTATATACCAAATGTAGATTAAGATATACAAAGTGCTATATTTGCCCTCTTCCCTCAATAAATTGAATTTTCACACCTCTGATATGAAGGGCCCAGATCCTAAAGGTTATGTGTTTTGATAGATAACTTTTTATTTGGTCATGGGGGAAATTTTGTTTTTTTACAGAAGCTCTTTAAATACATAAATAGGTTGATACATAACTATACACACACACACTTAGTTCGGAAAACATACTAGAATGACTATAAAGCAAGAAAATAAAAGACTTGGCTATCACAGTCGCAGTGAGGCATTATACAGACTTAATTGCTGTTGGTATAAATGAGCCCCAGTAGTGTTTTTGGTAAAATTGTGCTGCATAATTTGTTGGCTCAAAGTCCTCAGTGTTTGTGTGTCAGAGAGGTAATATACAGCATTGTGCATAAAGACGCTCGGTTTTGTTTTCATTCTCTTCTTTGCTACTACCTCCAAGAGGTCCAGAGTTCACCATACTGTAAAACTGATCTTGCCTTTCAATTAGCTTATTGATTTGGTGGACCTCTCTTGAAGTGATATTACCAGCTCAGTACACGACAGTGTAAAAAATCACACTGGCCATCAGAGTTATAGGAGATGTGATGGATGTCACTTCCCACATTAAAGGAAGTCTCCTAAGGAAAAAGAGCCTGCTCTGTCCTTTCTAAAATAGTTCCATTGCATTCTGAGACCAGTCCAACCTGTCATCAATGTGGACCCCTAAGTTCGTGTAGGAGTGGACCACATCTAAATCCACTCCTTGAATAGGACCAGACATAGAGGCTGGCGAGGCTCTTTGGTATGGTGAAAGTCAATAACCAGTTTCTTGGTTTTGCTTATGTTAAGATGCAGACAATTTTCTCTTTGTACCAAGAAACAAACATGCCAGAAATGCAGAGTGTTCTGAGAATTTCTGCAGGTGATATGACCTGGGGCCTCATGTATAAATGGTACGTACGCACAGAAATGCTGCATATGAACGTTTCCACGCTCAAATCGCGATATATAAAACCTAAACTTGGTGTAAAGCCACGCACATTTCCACGGGACCTCATACCCTGGCGTACGCAATTTCTCCACTCGGTTTTGCAGACTGGCGGCACCCAGTGTCAAAGCAGTGCTACTGTTCCGGTGTGGTCACCCTTTCTTTCTTAGATCCACATTCCTGACGTGGCTTTATAAATACACTGAAACTAACTGCATATTGTTTATTAGTGTAATACATCTGATTGTAATTAACCTGTAGCAATATAATGGTCCAGGGAATAGCCATAGTATTCCAAATACCATAACTGCTTTAGCGTTGTTAGTCTCACTGCATCTTCTTCTTCTTTCAGCTGCTCCCGTTAAGGGTTGCCACAGCAGATCATCTTTTTCCATATTACTCTCACTGCACCACTCGGAGTATTTATATCACTGTATCTGAGTGGGGAATCACAGCAGCAGCTGATTGGAAAGAGAATTATCGATATACAGCATGAAGCAGACGCTGCCTGAGCCAACGTTTCAGAGACTTTCCTGTACGGACTTTGCGGTTTAGAAAACGTTTCATCCCAAGAACTATAAACGCACTCAATCAGTCCATCAAGTGCTCCTTGTAGAACTGTTTGTACTTATAAGTACAATTAACTCACTGTAAACTTGCACTACAGTTATAATATTGCACAACCTGCACCACTTTATAAAGCGCGTATTTACATATGATGACGATATCATTTTTAAGATGAAATGCAGCAAAATATGTTGATTAAATTATACAGATAAAACTTTAACTTCATTTAAATAATCTGTATTGTTATTAATTAAACATGTGAGGACACAGTGCCGCAGTGCTAGCTAGTTCAGGGATTGTTCCTGCATTGCGTTGTATTCTTGCTGGTGCTGACGCGACACTGGAAGGATAGATGTATAGAATAATTAAACATGTACTATGAAGATATTTCAATGTTCCATAAAAGTTTTGAAGAATCGGCGTTCTAAGCTTACAGATGGCTTCACGTCTATTACATAGCTGATTGTGTGGCGATTGGGTATTTGGAGAAAGAAAAGTAAGGACAGGAATTGGAGGTTAGTACGTTTGAAAGAGACAGTACTTTCTTTAATAAATTATTTCATTGAAGGTCGCGCATGGCGCAGCAAGCCTCTTGCGTGAGACATGAACAAGCACTGCGCCACCATGTTCCCATGTTTAATAACATGCTTTAATTCCTATCATCATGAAAAAGATATCACATATACATTAATAAAGTATCTATCTATCTCAGTATTTTAATTATTCAGAGAGCTGTAATATCTTTAATGTAATGGATTATGTGTCCTGTCGGAGAAAAAGAAAGCCAGTTTAAGAAGCAGGTAGTGATTCACACACACAGAGCACATAGAAGATCGAATACAGAACAAAGCATTTAATGTGCTACTTTGGTTACAATGGGATTTGAGAAACTAGTAAATTAAACGATTTTAAGATGAAGTTTATGATGTTCTACTTTAATGGCAAAATAAACTACGTGATTAAAGTGAAAATTTCGAGATTAATGTTGACATTTCGTGCTTTTTCCCACTGTGTGCCTATTTTTTTTGTCTGTACCCTAATAAGCTTTCATATGACACTCAGACGGTGGGCAATGACTCGCCTTTTCATGGCGACTTTGATATGTGACTTCTTTTTTTATTTCGGCACTGTGCGACTTTGTGAACTTGAACTTTCGAGTTTCTCCAACACTCTGTCACTCGATCAACTTCATTTTGTTGATTATACCACTGTTTAAACCAACAAATAGTACGTTTTTCCTTTGTCTCCACTTGGTATTCGCTGAAATTCTTATATTTTCCCCCGTGCTTTTAATAATAATAATAATAATTCATTACATTTATATAGCGCTTTTCTCAGTACTCAAAGCGCTATCCACACAGGGAGGAACCGGGAAGCGAACCCACAATTTTCCACAGTCTCCTTACTGCAAAGCAGCAGCACGTTTTCCCATTGTCTTTTTACAGAAGGCTATTTATATTGATTTGCATATTCAAAGAGGTGTAATTCTGGGAGGAGTTGGGGCGGGACAGAAGGCACGTGCACGTGCATTACTTTTCACGCTGATCGGGATTTATGTAGCGGAAGAACGTGGAAGTTTGCGTACGTACAGATTCTTGCATCTGAATTTTTCTGTGCATACGCACATTCCCGCTTTTGTGCTTACGCCATGTTATAGTGTGAATTCTACGCACGCCGTTATACATGAGGCCCCTGATGTTGAGGTGTAGAAAGTGGAGTGAATAGGAGACAGGTCTGTTCCTTGTGGCGCTCCAGTGTTGCTCACATCTGCATCTGAAACCCAGTCCTTGAGTCTCAAAAACAGTGGTCTGCCTGACAGTCCATTATTAGGAAAGCCATAAACAACAGCATATCAAGAAATATTCCTGGATTTGCAAGATGCACAGCTAAAAGCCATCATTGGCAGCAAGCTTTCCTTTCTAAGAATCTGCCAATAATGTTAGACTGCGGCTTTTGATTGGTCAGTTTGCTCTGTCAATTCATTCCAATCTGTTATTACTAGGAGTGCAAATTAACAGCAATGATATTGCACATGAAGCAGAATAAGGTAAACATTCAAATATTTTTGGATGGCTATAGAAAACCACAGCTTTGACTTTCTCTTATCAACAGATAACAGAAGGCAAATTCCTATTAAGATATAGATAATTGATTTTCTAGAAATCGCATTCAAAATTATTCACCTGATGAAAGATAAATCTCTTTTCACAACACTTTGTTTTTTGGCAATCACAATTGTGAATAGTATGACATGAAAAAGGAATTTAAATGTGAAGTACAGTAATGTTATATTTTAAAGGTGTGTTTAAGAATACAGATAAGGGAAGAAGGGCGACAAATTTATAATCTGCTCAGATGGTTATTGTACATCCATAGATTTTATGAACTACATTGCAAAATGAGTACAACATGATTGCACATTTTTAGGATGGACATGCAAACGAGAAAGGTAACAAGTGGGTTCAGACGGGTGGTTGTTTTTGACTGATATGCTGGAATTCTGTGAGGAAGCAACAAAAACTTCTGATCAGGGACGTGCTATGATATTTATCTTGATTTTTAGAATGCTTTTGATAAGGGCTCACATGAGATGTGAGGCATCAAACTAAAAGTACTGGTAATTCAGGGTGCTGTGTGTAGAAGTGGTGCACTAAGAAGAACAATGTTAAAGCAATTATGGTATTTGGAATAGTTTGGCCATTCCGTGGACCATTATATTGCTACAGGTTAATTACAATCAGATGCCTTAAACTAAACAAACGATACGTGGTTAATTTCAGTGTATTTGATAAAGCCGTGTCAGGGATATGAATCTGAAAAAGAAACGGAAACCACACAGGAACAGTAGCACTGCATTGGTGTTGGGTGCCGCCTGTTTGCAAAACCGAGCACAAGACGTGCATATGCAATGTGTTGTGCTGCCATGAGAATGTGCGTGGCTTTATGGCAAGTTTAGTTTTTATACATCGTGATGTAAGCATGGAAACCGGTGAACGCATCATTTTTGTGCTTACACACCATTTATACATGAGGCCCCAGGTCTATAAAAAATGCCTCCTTCTTGGCATTGCCCATTTTTATGATGTCCAAAGCAGAAAAGAAGTCTTTTACTGTTGTTGTGGTTCTGGCTAGGTAGCATCTTGGGAGGTCATCTTGCAACTGCGGTGGAGAGCAAAGAAAAAGTTAGTGCCCTTGCTTACCTTCTTGGAGCCTGAAAGCTGGTCCCTAGGTGTACATATGTCCCAGCAGTATATTCATGTCCAGGGCAAATAGAATCACTGAAGTGATATATGTAGTGATTATGCCATTCTGTAGACTATACCACTCAGGAGTGGTTGACTCTGTCTTAAGTTGTCGTAATAATCCTGTATTAGGTCCCTCCTCTTCAATGAGCAGTTAATAAAGTGATGTTGCTACTTACCAGCTACATTGTTGTTTGTAATATCTTTATTAATAGCATTAATAGTAGTAGAGGAACCAAGCTTAGAAAAGGAATATAGATGAGATGATATTGATCTCTTTTGTAAGTTGCTTTGGATAAAAGAGTCTAAGTGAAGAAAAGTAAATGTAAAATATAAATGAGTGAATTAATTTGGTAGGTGCTTTTGATTATTGCAGCAAACAAAATCAGAATACAGGAAATAAACAGCAAGCTTAATTTGGAAGTACAAAATTATCAATAAAAGTTAATATTAGTTAACAAAAGAGTGGTGGCATGATATACATCTTAAGTGAGATAATTTTGAAGCAGAAGTTTAACTCCTGTGGAAAATGTCTTCCACACTTTCCAAATGTGTTTAAACAAATTTGAAGCATAGAAGTCTGTAACAACTACAAGTATCTTACAGTAAAGTTTTTATTTATTAAGATGGTAATTACTGTCCAAATGTTTCTGTATTTTATGGTATTTTTTTACTTCAAGTTCAAATTTATTATGTGCGCAGAGTGGACTTAGACCTGATTGTTACCCTGTACAACACATACAATAATGTGTTGTAGAGTGTAACATAATCGGATGTACTTTGTGCTGTTCTGGCTGGACATTATTTTAGGGGACTTAATGTCCTGACTGCCATAGATAATATAGTAAGAGTGGCGGGCCTTCTAATATTTTACCCGAAGTTTGTAAATACAGTGTGTACTGGGTGTAAATAGGCAATTATGTGGACATTCAACAGTATATGCAGACATGATCTTAAAAAAATAAACAAAACAAAAAACCTGTAAACTATAGTTGGAAAAATGCAGAAAAAATGTAAGAATTAAAGGCAAGCTTTTATGAAAAATTAAAAGAAGTGATAAAAGCATAAGTGAGTAAAATGCTAAAGTCATAGTATCCTAAAACTTAAATTATCACCAACAGGCATACAGTATGTAGCAGCAGCAAGTTTTTGAGCCAATTAATTGGTATGCTATGGTCAAAAAGGCAGAAAATATAGTTTATTTTTATCACAGAGACACGTAAGGCATTTCTTCCTATTGTAGACTTGGTGCCAAGTGCCGTAATGGATGGATTTTCAGCTCTTTTAATGGCTTTTTGAGGTGGCTCACTGTCCATAAAAGGACTGCTTAGCTTTTGTCGCACTAGTTGGAAAAAGCATGCGTCTGTGCAGAGCTGCCATTTTTATAGGCACTCCTACTACTAATGATGCAATGCCAGCCCAATCTATTGGTGACTCATCCCTGAGTAATGTAACCTGTTCAGTTCTGTTGCACTAATTCTACTACTACAGGTTTTTGCTTCTGGTACTGCTCTTCAATTAGTTAAAGATCAACTTATGGATATCTTTTTCTAAGCTGTACAGTTGTGCTTGAAAGTTTGTGAACCCTTTAGAATTTTCTATATTTCTGCATAAATATGACCTAAAACATCATCAGATTTTCACACAAGTCCTAAAATTAGATAAACAGAAACCAGTTAAACAAATGAGACAAAAATATTATACTTGGTCATTTATTTATTAAGGAAAATGATCGAATATTACATATTTGTGAGTGGCAAAAGTATATGAACCTCTAGGATTAGCAGTTAGCTTGAAGGTGAAATTCGAGTCTGGTGTTTTCAATCAATGGGATGACAATCAGGTGTGAGTGGGCACCCTGTGTTATTTAAAGAACAGGGATCTATCAAAGTCTGCTCTTCACAACACATGTTTGTGGAAGTGTATCATGACACGAATAAAGGAGATATCTGAGGACCTCCGAAAATGAGTTGTTGATGCTCATCAGGCTGGAAAAGGTTACAAAACCATCTCTAAAGAGTTTGGACTCCACCAATCCACAGTCAGACAGATTATGTACAAATGGAGGAAATTCAAGACCATTGTTACCATCCCCAGGAGTGGTCGACCAACAAAGATCACTCCAAGAGCAAGGCGTGTAATAGTCGGCAAGGTCACAAAGGACCCCAGGGTAACTCCTAAGCAACTGAAGGCCTCTCTCACATTGGCTAATGTTCAAGTTCATGCGTCCACCATCAGGAGAACACTGAATAACAATGGTGTGCATGGCAGGGTTGCAAGGAGAAAGCCACCGCTCTCCAAAAAAAACATTGCTGCTCGTCTGCAGTTTGCTAAAGATCACGTGGACAAACCAGAAGGCTATTAGAAGAAGGTTTTTTGGATGGATGAGACCAAAATAGAACTTTTTGGTTTAAATGAAAAGCGTTACATTTGGAGAAAGGAAAACACTGCATTCCAGCATAAGAACCTTATCCCATCTGTGAAACATGGTGGTGGTAGTATCACGGTTTGGGCCTGTTTTGCTGCATCTGGGCCAGGACGGCTTGCCTTCATTGATGGAACAATGAATTCTGAATTATATCAGAAAATTCTAAAGGAAAATGTCAGGACATCTATCCATGAACTGAATCTCAAGAGAAAGTGGGTCACGCAGCAAGACCACGACCTTAAGCACACAAGTCGTTCTACCAAAGAATGGTTAAAGAAGAATAAAGTTAATCTTTTGGAATTGCTAAGTCAAAGTCCTGACCTTAATCCAATCGAAATGTTGTGTATGGACCTGAAGCGAGCAGTTAATGTGGGGAAACCCACCAACATCCCAGAGTTGAAGCTGTTCTGGACAGAGGAAAGGGCTCAAATTCCTCCAAGCCGGTGTGCAGGACTGATCAGCAGTTACCGGAAACATTTATTTGCAGTTATTGCTGCAAAGGGGGGTCACACCAGATACTGAAAGCAAAGGTTCACATACTTTTTGCCACTCACAGATATGTAATATTCGATCATTTTCCTTAGTGAATAAATGACCAAGTATAATATTTTTGTCTCATTTGTTTAACTGGTTTCTCTTTATCTACTTTTAGGACTTGAGTGAAAATCTGTATGATGTTTTAGGTCATATTTATGCAGAAATATAGAAAATTCTAAAGGGTTCACAAACTTTCAAGCACAACTGTAATTTCTAAACAACACTGATTGGCTAGTAACTTGGGGTAGTTCGAATTTGAATGCTTGGAGAATATGTTTAGAGCGAGAAATTTACCGACGTTTGAAAGAAGGTACTGCAGGAATTGGTGAAGGAAAGTAAATCGCTAGTCTTGCATGTTTTGGATTGTAGCTGATTAGGTGGCAGTTAGTTCTGAATTAGGCAAAAGACACTACAGGTGACATTAGGTGATTTACATCATCTGTAGCTGCTAGATAAATTTTATATTTGCTAGAAGAAATCCTGTCAAAGACGAACAATGAGACCAAACTGCTGAAACAAGTAATTTCACCTTCATTGCCTTCACTAAAAATACAAAATAAAGAAGATAAAGGGGAACTAAAACAGAATTTGAAGATATTCTTCTGAAGCCTGTAAATTATTACAAATATGTCCTTTGTGGTGTCCTCTGTGTGAAACGACGGGAAACTCACACTGACAACAATTCTTCACATCATGCTAATATGGAATTGAGGGTACTGCCAGGTCCTACAGTGTATACCCTGTAACCAATACCCTGATAGCTTAGGATAGCTGTAGAGGAAGACACTTGGAAGAGTTCAAGTGGTGTCCGTCATTGTTTAGAGATGTCTCCCTCTCATTTGTGAAAGAAAGAGAGGATATGGATGTAACGTCAGAGGTGATACCACATGCATGCGTATAGATGGCACCCAGTCCCAAAATGGAATGTGTGGGACCATTCTGCTCATATAAAGCAGGCAGCTAACTTGGAGATCTCCCTCTCTTTAAGAGTAGCTTTTGAGAAGCCACAGGATACGAGAACAAAAGGCTCCCTGAAACTGAAGTAGTTCAGGGCATACATTTGAGATTACAGGTAAGGCTAGTTCATTCCTAGGGTTTAACTGAGAGTGGAGTTGAGAGGAGAGAAAGGACAAATGCTTAGTTAGGGGAACTCCACAATAAATTTTATGTCTGTCAAGAACAGCATGAACCTTTTACATTGTTCTGTATATATCAACCTTTTGGCAGTATCCCGATTATTAAACTGTAACTTGTGGTTGTTTATCCACACCATTTTCCTGAACAAGCTTTCTGAATAAAATGACCACTTGTACAATAGTTTGAAAGCATACAGGGTAATTGAAGAAGATTGTCATTATTTAAAAACAAAATGTTTCAGGATGTTGTGTGCAAGAGAGAGAAACAAAAAAGAGACTGTTCAGTTTGGTTCTTTGGTGGGGAAGTAGATAAGCCTTCCAACATAATGGACAGAGATTCTACATTTTTGTAGGAAAGCCCAAGGAGGCAGTCAAGCTTGTTTCCTTTTGTTTATTGGTGCTTTGATGGTTCTCCGTGTATACTGAATATCTCCATTTGTGTGTTTACCTGTTCCGATAAATATGCCATTTTTAATATTTTGGCCTCCTTTGTGACATGCTAAGACAGCATCCCTTAGTGTTTATTGTTTCAAAACTGTAAATAGTACTCATTACTATAGTTTGCAAGAAATTTTAGGAACTAGCCAATATTCTACTAAATCCAATTCAGGGTCACAGAAAGCCAATGCAGGACAGGAATCGGCCCAAAATAGGGCGTGTAAGGAATATAACATGTATAATTCTGATTTTATGTGAATAGATAAGCAGGAAGTTTTCATGTACTATACAGCTATTACAGCCACAGTTCTGTATCAACGAGGAATTCCAGTGACACTGAGTAATGTGTCAATCCATTCATATTCTGAACCCACATTTTTTTTTTAAACGTAAAAGAATCTGTAACCATGGGCACAAAGCAGGGACCAACTTAGAACAGCGCATATTGCTATGCACACACTCACGCACACACACACAGCCACACTGGGCCAGTTAACCTAATGTAATAATATGCATGTTATTGGGACGTAGAAAGAAAATCACATTACCTAGGAGGGAAAAGTCCCGGACTCTGGAGCTTGATGGCAGTGTACCTTAGTACTACCTTGCTAAACTGCGAAAATCAAAGTGGTTGCATTTGTTATGTTTCAGGTGTGTCCCAATTACATCATTGTCAAGTTAAGTGGCACAGTTCTGTACTATAAACGTATTTAGGTTGTGTAATTGTCTCTGCATTCTTTATTGAAAGGGCTTACCTTGAGGGAGGTAATAAAGCCTTCATGTGCATAGCTGAATTAATCATAACTAAGACAATGAAACAAAACATTTTCTTCTGCTGCTGCTTCTTTAGGATATTGGGCAAGCTGGGGCAGCTAGAAGAAATTATAAAACGGCATTATTTTTCTATTAGTAGATACATGCCAAACTTAGCGAAGTTTTATACATTAATGCCAATGAAACAAAATCTACTTCGATTTAAACACATGATTTTGAATATTCCAGCTGCATTATCTTAAGTGTTTCTTCTTGTATTGCTGCAGTTAAGGGAGTGAAATACTAATCAATAATTATGAGCCATGGAACCTTTAAGATGTTAGTGATATTATAGAACAAAATAAGAGAGAAATTGGTAACACTTTAGCTACTACAAAAATGCATCTGTTATTCATTTACTCTTTTATGTAACAAGAGATTAATAAAGGCTTCTTTTATTCTTAACCTATTTACTGATGCTTTATAACTATACTTATTGACCTCTGTGCAGTGTGGCATTTGATATGCTGGAGAATTTTTTTGTACGTCTTGATATTGCATACTTCAGTGTATGATCTGCAAGTCCTTCATATTCATGTTTCATGTAAGTCAATTCTCACCACTCCATAGTGAAGTTATTTTAGTAGCTCATGTTGCCCAGATGAATAGCCACTTTATGGATGCTTTGTAAGTGGACCTTTTTGTTAAGGTCTTGTTACATAAGAGTAAATGAATAATAAATGCCTTTTTAAAATACCTAAAGTGTTACTGAAAAAGCAGTGGCATAACACGCCTATGATATCGTATTCTGGTTCTACTCCAAGTCCGTTCAGGTTAGGTTGGGGAGCATGCACTGGTACAGTGTGTTGCCGCACCCACCACACAAGAAAATAGCTCAGGATCCTGATTGGCAACCCCTCAGGCAGACCTGTGGTTCAGTCCCACCCACGGAAATAACACGTGGCTGCTGCAGATAAATGGTTATGTGGGCATCCACTTGTCCTGGTCCAGCTGATTGGGTCCTCAACAATGAGGATCGTGTGAACCAGATCAGCCTCGTGGAATCGCACAACATGGCCGTAGTGCCATAACTGATGCTCCCTCACAATGCAGGTGATGTGCCTAATTCTTGATCCTGCGAGACACCACTCATTCATCACAAAGTCAAACCAGTATACCCAAGGATTCTCCGAAGAGACACCTTATTGGAATGGAATTCCATCTTGCAGAGAAATCATGGGGGTTGATGGCAAGATTGGCACTACAGCTACCATTTTTTGAAAAAAAAAAAAAATTCATGCAGCTCTGAGATGACAGACAGGAATCCTTTCTGCTCTCCATGGGAGTAGCTCTGCTGCAGCTGCTCATAGGAAGGCTGCTCGCATTATGAAGGGGATGGGGGAAAGCCCTCCTGCGCACCATCCCCGGAAGAGTCAAAACCATCAGAGAGCCAATGGGGTCAGGCCTGTTAGGGACCAGAACTGGTGTGGTGCCGAGGCGTCGCACGCTAGCACTCCAGGTCCCAGTTTGAGGCGGCTCATCCGGGTAGGTGTGTGGAATGTCTTGTTCTACTCCGGGTAGAAACAATCCTGTTTTCAGTGATCAGAGAAGATCTTGTCCCTTGCAGAATCCTCTCAGTCAGTTGTTTAATGCCAACAGATGACGTAGTATTCATCAGACCTTCTAGCTAGAGGAGAACAGATTGAGACAAAACCTCAAAATGAGAGAAAGATTGTTGTCGGTTAAAAGGGCATTGGTCAAAAAACAAGAGTCGGCCGTAGCAAAAACCAAATTCCAAAATGTAAACCAAAAATCAAAATAAAGAACAACAAAGAAATGCTTGAGCTCTATGAATAGTATTAATCACCAGCAGAGAGTGAAATTGTTTATCACAAATACAAAAGCTTGGATAGCAAGGCAGGCAAACCATCTTGTTAAATTGGCAATATGGTGGCAGTTATTGTAAAATCAAGACACAAAATAGCAACATGAAAATAATAAAATGTTAAAGAATAAATAAAAGATCAAAATGAAAATCTAAATTTTTTTTTTAGAAATGCATTTATCTGGAGCATAGGCATGTTAATCACACAGCACATTATTTGTATGGATTGTTCTTTACAGTCCAGTTCCTTAGTTACTGGGCCAGAAAGACTGGGACTGAATGGTCTCTTCTCATTTGTAAAGCTGGTTATATGTTTGCCAGCTACTACACATGCCACTTCAATTGCCTGAGGTTTATTTCGGGTAAATATTGGTATTTATGTAAACTGGAAGAAAATATCAGACATTCTGTAACTTTGTCAATTTTATCTTGAACTGTCTGTATATTTTTGTATTCTCCTTCCATGCTACATTATAGCATAATGATCTTACCGTGTAGGACCATATTTTCTTATCATTCAGTCATCAGGAATATGTCATAAACAACATATTTACTACTTTACTTTAGTACTTTTACTTTTTTTTTTTTTTTTTTTAAACCTCAAGATAAATTAGAAGGTTAAGACCCAGTGTAGTATGTTGTGGATTGACAAATTATACATCAGATTTCTAGCTTTCTACTTTTTATTTTACACTAATCAGCCACAACATTAAAACCATTGTCTAGTGAAATGAATAACATGGATTATCTTGTTACAATGGCACCTCTCAATGGGTAAGATATATTGGGCAGCAAGAAAACGGTCAATTCTTGAAACAAATGTGTTGCAAACATGACAAATGAGCAAGCAAAATTATCTGAGAAATTTTGACAAGGGTCAAATTGTGATTGGTAGATGACTGGATCAGAGCCCTACCAAAATGGCAGTTCTTGTGTGTTGTTCCTGGTGTGCAATGGTTAGTACCTACCAAAAGTGGTCCAAGGGAGGATAACTAGTGAATCAGTGACAGGGTCATGGGCACCCAAGGCTCACTGATGCTTGTGAGGAGTGAAGGCTAGCTGTTTGGTTCAGTCCCAAAGAGGAGCTACTGGAGCTGAAATTGATGAAAACTTAATGCTGGCCATGAGATAAACATGTCAAAGCAGAGTGCATCAGAGTTTGTTGCGTATTGAGCTGCATAGTTGCATAATAGTCAGAGTTAACATGCTGACTGTTGTCCTCTGCCAAAAATGTCTACAGTGGGCAAGTAGATGTCATAACTGGACCATAGAGCAATGGATGAAAGTGGCACTGTCGAAAAGGGCAAGCTGGCAGAGGCAATGTGATGCACTGGGCAATGTTCTGCTGGAAAAAAGTGGGTCCTGGCACTCATGCAGATGTTAAGTCGATAAATATCACCTACCTAAAGACTGTTGCAAACCACGTACACTCCTTCATGGCAACAGTATTTCCTGATGGCAGTGGCCTCTTTTAGAAGGTTAATGCCACACATCAAAAATTGTTCAGGAATTGTTTGAGGAACATGACAATGGATTCAGGATGTTGACTTCGCCACCTAATTCCCAAGATCTAAATCCGATTGAGCCTCTGTAGAATGTGCTTGAAAAAAAATTTGACCCATCAAGTCCTGACCTCTCAACTTATAGGACTTGAAGGATCTGCTAAACGGGTCAGAGCTCTTTTGGTGGCACTAGAGGCTAGTATTAGGCAGGGATTTTTAATGTTGTGGGCTGATCAATGTAAATTCTAACATACACAAATGAATAGTCACTATTTTATTTACTACTTTTTGTGTAATAACGACAAATCTGTATGTATATAAAAAAACAAAAAAAACTAGGTGATTGGGTTTAAATTAGGTAAGGAGAAACTTGAAAAACAATGCAACGAGCCAGTTTATATCCAATGAAAAGCTTTCTTGAGGTGACCTTATGTGATAAATCCTACCATGCTTCCACCTACGCACTCGCATTATTGCCTGACATTTAATCTGTGTGCCATGAAAAAAAAGCAAGAACTCATCGCTGTTTTAATGCCTTTTTAAAATTTAATACCTTTGTTCGCAGTCAGAGATTGTCAGTCAAGGATTATTTTGTCTTTTTTTCTCCGCTCTTACCTTTTCAAACCCCTGCCAGGGTCTGGCAGCAGCTCGGTAACACCTGTGTACATTCAGGCTACTGCGCAATTAAATATCCGATACAAACCTGAATAGTAAAATGCAAGCAAAATTAAATCTAACAAAAGATTTAGGCAGGATGTAAAATGAGAGCGCACATTCATACAGCCAGTTGGTTTTTCCCCATCTTCTTGCAGGGCCACACATTCCCACCATGTTTTCAAGCAGTAAAAAATTTGATTCATAGAGTTCTCATAATACAAGGCATTAATACAAATGCAAATAAGTTTTTTAAGTTGTCCCAAATGGGCTTAAATTCAAGGCTTATGAATCTCAATACATCTTTAAATATTTATTACTGGTTCCTAACTTGTGTCCCTACAACTCTGACCTGGATTAAGCAAGTTAAAAAGGGGGAACATTCACATAATTTTGCCATATTGGGGTTTAAAAGGTTAACATTTATCATTTGGCTGTTTTGTGTTTTAAATTTATTATTTAGGTGTTATGAAGGGTAGTGCTTGCTGCCGCCTCATTCATCCAGTGTCCTGTTCCAGTATATTGACCATGTAAAGTTTTGCTCATTCTCTCCCCTTATCTGCTTGGGCTTAGTTCTCATGTGCCTCAAAATAAGCCGATTTAGGTTAAGTGGCAGTTCCAAAGTAGCAAAAGTATGAATTTTGGGTGAGTGGACCCTAACAGAGACTGGTACCCTGTTCTAGGCTGTTCCATCCCTTGCACTCCAGTGCCAGTAGATTAGACACTGGCCACCTGCAACACTGAATTGTATTAAATGGTTTTTAAGAATGTTAATCATATGAAAAGGTTTGGGAACACCTCTTAATTCTTTGGATTTTGGTTTATCATTGTCTGAGCTTTCAAAGTAGCAACTTCCTTTTAATATATGACATGCCTTATGGAAACAGTAATATTTCAGCAGTGACATTACGTTTATTGGATTAACAAAAAATATGCAATATTCATCAGAACAAAATTAGACAGGTGCATAAATTTGGGCACCCCAACAGAGATATTACATCAATACTTAGTTGAGCCTCCTTTTGCAAATAACAGCCTCTAGACGCCTCCTATAGCCTTTGAGGAGGGTCTGGATTCTGGATGGAGGTATTTTTGACCATTCTTCCATACAAAATCTCTCCAGTTCAGTTAAATTTGATGGCTGCCGAGCATGGACAGCCTGCTTCAAATCATCCCATAGATTTTCGATGATATTCGTGTTTTGGGTCATTGTCTTGTTGGAATATCCAACCCCTGTGTAACTTCAACTTTGTGACTGATGCTTGAACATTATCCTGAAGAATTTGTTGATACTGAGTTGAATTTATCTGACCCTTGACTTTGACAAGGGCCCCAGTCCCTGAACTAGCCAAACAGCCCCACAGCATGATGGAACCTCCACCAAATTTGATAGTAGGTAGCAGGTGTTTTTCTTGGAATGCGGTGTTCTTCTAAATGAGCATTTGCATACAACAAGAGACTCTGTTTGTGGCATGAGTGCAGAAAGGGCTTCTTTCTCATCATCCTGCCATATAGATGCTCTTTGTGCAAATTGCGCTGAATTGTAGAACGATGTACAGATACACCATCTGCAGCATGATGTTCTTGCAGGTCTTTGGTTACAGACAACCCACAGATCACCTCCATTCTCACAATCCTGCACATATGCCGCTCCTGTATTTTTCTTGGCCTGCCAGACCGGAGTTTAACACCAACTGTGCCTGTGGCCTTCCATTTCCTGATTCCATTCCTTAAAGTTGAAACTGACAGTTTAAACCTCTGAGATAGCTTTTTGTAGCCTTCCCCTAAACCATGATACTGAACAATCTTTGCTTTCAGATCTTTTGAGAGTTGCTTTGAGGATCCCATGCTGTCACTCTTCAGAGGAGAGTCAAAGTGAAGCACAACTTGCAAATGACCACCTTAAATACCTTTTCTTATTATTGGACACACCTGTTTATGAAGTTCAAGGCTTAACGAGCTAATCCAACCAATTTGGTGTTGCAAGTAATCAGTATTGAGCAGTTACATGCATTCAAATCAGCAAAATTACAAGGGGACCCAAATTTTTGCACAGCCAGTTTTTCACATTTGATTTAATTTCGTACAACTAAATACTGCTTCACTAAAAATCTTTGTTCAGAAAACACCCCAGTACTCCGATGTTCCTAGGAAATGAAAGACATACAACTGTTACTCTACTTTCAACAAAAAAAAAATAAATTATTATGCAGGCTCAGAGGGGTTCCCAAACTTTTTCATATGACTGTATGTTAGAAATTACATAAACCTACAAGAAGCATCATCGTGGTTGGTTGGGGGGCGGGGGGTATTGTGTTCAGCATAGCTTTAAATAAGTGTGCAGGGATAAAAAGTTTTTGTTTACAAAATCATAATTAAAAATGAGTCAAGTTCAAAATGAGTGAAGATTTGCAAAACAACAATAAAGTTTATCAGTTTGAACATTCGATATCTTGTCTTTGTAGTGTATTCAATTGAATATAGGTTGAAAAGGATTTGCAAATCATTGTATTCTGTTTTTATTTACGTTTTACACAACGTCCCAACTTCATTGGAATTGGGGTTGTATTAATACTACATTTCAAGGCAAATTAGCTTGCAAAAGACTAAATCTCTGTCTACACTACTGTGTTTTTGTTTAAAATTGCAGACATTTGTCACAGATTTCACACATTTGTCCAGACTGCACAGGTGTTTTCAACCCACAAAAAAATTAATATATTTTGAAATGTTCTGCAGTGCCAGATATTTTTGAAAAATCTGGAGCATTATTTCAATGTGGACTGGCAAAAATTAAGATTCCTGAAAACAGACAGATTTGTTTTGTGCTTATTATGTGACCCTTGCCTGACTGGTATCAGTTCGTTCCAACATGTTATTCCCTGATTGATTATATTCTATGGAAGAAAACCATACTCCAACATAGTGGGCATAGAAGAGTTCCTTTCAATGCTGCCTGTTGTGTTGTTTATGTGTATAAATCTAAATTGCATTCTGTACGTTTTAAGTCATGTATAAATGTGCAAAAGATTAATAATTTGCTGATTGTAACAGTTTTGTGATAAATCTTATGGTCAGCAATGTAACCATCCCTTCCAGGATCACCAGTTTGGGTAATGTCACGTGTACACTGTGTAATTTCTGGAAATAGAGGTCAAGTGACTACAGACACTGCACCATATAGTCACTACTGTACAAGCTTGTTCAGTCTAATTGACATGCCATGAAGTGGATGCTCAGACTATAAGGCAGCCAACTGAAATTTGACAAATTCTTTTGATAGTACAGTAACTCATCACAACACATCTCCTGCCGCATGTGAAATGATGGCTGAAATTCAGGCCAACTCAAAAAGCCAGTTGGCAACTGCAAATAGGGCTTACAATTGTGCCAAAATCACGTAGTGTATGCCCTGCTTAAGACTTCTGTGCTGCACACGTCCACTGTAGGGAGACAACCAGGTCATATGCGTTTTGGAGTCATTTTAGTTTGGACAAACATGTCAGTGTTGACAGATATAGTTTTTTTGTTTAAAAATGCCGTTTTTAAATAAAAGAATAGTAAGGTGGACATAGCTTAAATTTCATTAAAATAATGGTTCAGTGATCAGCTCTCAGTCTCCAAAGGTCTTGGAGACGGTGGTCAAATACCATTACAGTCCTTGTCTGTGCAGAGTTTTCACTTTCTCCCAATGTGGTTTTGGGATGACCTTTTGGTACTCCAGTTTTCCTCCCACATGCCAAGACGTGAATGTATATGTGTACATGGGTGGATCCAGCCTTGCATCTGATGCAGCCAGGGTAGCCTATGGCCCTTCTCAACCCTGACTTGAATTAAGCAGGTTCAAAATTTGTGGATGAATGGACTCATCTAATTCAACCGTGTAGAATATAATAAGAGGAGAAAAGCAGGAAAACGCTGAATTAAAGATTAGAGAAAAATGTAATATATGTATACAAATAAGACATTGATGTGAAACTGTAAAATAGTGCTATGGTGTTTATTTCAAGTCTATTGTCATGTGTACATTGTGCAATAAATTACTTTCTTTCATATCAGCAGTTAACAAAAATACAGTACAAAAAGTATTCACAGCATGCATTATACATATACTGTAAACACAATTATACTGTATGCTGTATGCACAATTATATACAATATAACAATGTATGCATGGATTTGTGTATTACAATATTTGTTCTTATGATTAACTGTTCAGCAACCTTATGATTTCTGGATAAAAACTGTCTTTTAATCTGCTGGTATGACAATGTCAGTGGCTCTGATGGCTGAGGCTTTAATAATCCTGTTATTCTTTCTAAGGCCTTGAATTTTGTATATGGCATCAATAGAAGGCAGCTGTGTGCTGGTAACATTCTGTGCCGCTCTACGCGGCTTGACATCCTTGACCTGAGCAGGTGCTGTACCAGGATGTGATTACTAGAAGTTAGTAGGAACATAAAGAAATACATGAGCTGTTGTCAGACAACCGATTGTGTTATGCCTACTTCAGTGACAGTCACTCAGAGAACTTTAAAGCTGCTCACCCATTCAATAGCAAGCCCTGTAATTTAAATGGAAGTGTGATTTTTACTTCCGCTTCCTGAAGTCTATTACCAGATTCTTGATTTTGCTGACATTTAAGGGTATTGTAACTGGAAAAATAATTCTAGAAAGCAACTGGTAAAACATGGATCTTTTATTTTAAAAGGTGCTGCTCATAATCTGTAGAGAGAGAATGTTTCTCAAAGCTGGGACATGTGTCAGAAGATCTTATCTCTCTCGTTTGTTTATAGAGGCCAGACTAAGCACTGTACACACTGGTGACAGCATGTTTCTAAGCTTTATCATTTACTTGTTTCTGGCAATCAGCCAGTTTAGTTGTGGTTGCAGAGGTGTAATATGATCACATGTAGCACATTTGAGAGAGCATAACTAAGTAAAATATCGTTTACCTTTGCAGTCTCTTTTTAACATGGTTTAACATGCCTGTTGACCATTAATGTCGCTTCTACGGATCCCTCAAATCCACCTCTTTCAGTGGCACTCCGTAAAAGAAGGCTGCGTTAGGGTCATTATGTCAACCAGTGCTCTAGGTGACACACCAGTGGTTTGCCATATTTTAACAACCTAATTTTTCTATAGCAATTAAGTGGTGTTTTCTTGCCAAATATGACACCCTATCCTGGGTTGGTTTCAGTTTTATACCCAGTGCTTCAGAGTTAGACTCTAACTCGCATAATCCTAAAATAGATTCATTGTGTTTGAAAATTTTAGATTTTATGTGATGTTAAGTTAACCTCAGGTGTAAAACAATTCATAAGAAGTTTAATTTGTCTTAAATAATTTAGCGATTAAAAATGTGCAGAAGCCATTTGTGAAAAAATAATTGCATTTTTGCTGCTTCTAAATAATTTAAGGAGGGAATTAGGCAGAGGTCAAAATTAAGTGAACATCGTTTCTTATGAGGAGGTACTACCACTAATAAATGTGGAACCTTTGACAGTTCACTCTGGAGCATTTAAGTTTGTGCTAACACCATGTTGAGAATATAAGACTCCTGTAGCACAGTTGCTTTTATATCAGTCTGAGAAGTTATTTCCATACAGCTTTTATAGCCCAACATTTACTAGAGAAGTTTTATTTACTTATTTGAATCTTCACTGGAGCATGCATGAAAATTAACTCAAAGATCAAGCCATATGATTTTCCAAGATATCCCTAGCCAGCAGCAATATCACCTGCACTTCAGAACAGGTAATCTGTCTAATGCAAAGCCTATATGGCCTCAGCCAGTACTTGAATGGGAGACCAACTAGGAAAAGCTTGGGCTGCTGTGGGAAGATGTGTTGGTGAGGCAATCAAGGAGCACTAACCTTGTGGTCCGTGAGTGAATCCCAATGCCCCAGTGCTATGACAGGGGCACTGTTTTGTGATAACTGGTGCCATCCTTCAGATAAGCGTAAACCCAAGGTTCTGACTCTCTGTCTGTGGTCACAAAGATGCCTGGGTGTCCTTTGAAATGCATAGGGTTTACTCCTATGTCCCTTGATAAATTGCTGGCTATGGCCTGTTCATTCTGGATCTCTATTCATCCCCTGTCTCCATTTGGCTAGCTATCTTTCACCCCTTCAGCACCTAATGAGTACTTGGTGACACAAATATGGCTGCTGTTGCATGATCTCAGAAAATACTCCACATTTGTTGTGGCAGAAGTGGTTGTCTACTGTCATTGTAAAACTCTTTGAGTGTCTACAAAAAACTTAGATGAAACTAATTAAATATCTCAAACAAATCAAGGGAACATTGGTGTAATTTAAGCAGTTTTCTTAGTGTATTAAGCTGAACACTCAGACTGTATAGAATCACCCTATATTTATAGTTGAAATAGCTGGACAGGTTTAATACATGTAATCCTGGCCGGATTAAGGTAGGTGCTATTGATGCTGCAGCATTAGGCCCAGATGAAAACAGACGAATTTTCCAGAAGCTGAACAGTTTTCCTTTGCTATATTAACCTCAAAATAATTCTTAGAATGAAATTTGGAGTCCAACTTTCATTATTAAAATGTTGTTATTATTATTCATGTTCAATAAAGGCTGTCTGGTTGTGTCGCAAGCAATTAAGGCTCCTTGGTCGGTCTGAGTGCGCATGTATGGTGAGTGTCGAATGCACATGCACCAATGCCGAGAAAAAATAGGCCTTTTTTGTGCTGCAGTATCAGGCCCAATTTAGTCTTAATCCGGCCCTGCATGTAATGTATAATTCAGATTAGTTTAGATCTACTATACATGTATAACAAAAAATTTGTAAAATCTATTTTCTGAATCTGCTCTTTCTATCACACGTGTTATGTTTAGAATCTGAACACGGAGAATAAAAGAGAAGATTAGGACCAGGAAATGAAACAAGTAAAGTTCAAATTTTTGTTATTGGAAAGACAAAGAGCAAAATTACTATGAGATTGCCAAGTGGTCTCATTTTAGTTAAGTGGGACACACAAAAAAATTCAAAACCAGAAAATCAAAGAAAAAGTAAATTCACAAAGATATATATATATATATATATATATATATATATATATATATATATTTTTTTTTTTTTTTTTTTTTTTTTTGGTAAGTCGTTTAAACTAATGATTAGCGTAAGCGATTTTCAGCTGTTCTTAATGTGTCGCGTTAATGACCTCGGACATCACAGTGTGCAAAACTACTCCGTCGATTCTGGGAGACGTGTCGCAGTATCAGACTCAAGAAAAGGCGTCGCCCATGGGCACACAAAAAAAAAATTTTGGTAACAAAATTAATAATAAAAGTAAAAATGAACATTTACACTAAATGGGGGAAAGGAATCAAAACCTAAAACTATTTTTATAGAAAAACAAAATTCACCAAGGAAAAAACCCGTGTAAAGCCCAGCGGTGTCTCACATGGCTAAAACCAGCTTTATCTATTTATATTTTGTACACATCCTGTGCCACTGCACATTTATAATGTGTTCCATTAAGCAGCAAGTAGGTGTCTTTTTTTGTTTGAGACTGTGACTCTTATAACAAATAGAATATACTGTGCACTATTATGATTTCCCCATGATTTTAATTTTTTTTCCTTTTTAACTAGTATAAAAATAACCATCAACCTAATATTAAGGTGTTCCTTATATTGTGTTCACACCCCATAAACAGAAATATGCAAAAAGTGAGGAAAATGTGTGTAGAAATCTTTTAGTACTTTTTAGCATGCAGTTGTTAATGGAACAAAATGTACCTTGAGGCAATAGAGCATTGCCAGCAAGAATGATTATTACCTAAAGCATAATTTCCGTTATGCTTCAAAAATACTTTCTCTGTACATGTATCATAATAGGAATCAATAATGCCATACAGTCAACTAAAAAATATGAGAAAGATTTTGATTTTTTTTTAATTTATTACTCAGACCTAACACACATAATGAATCTTAAATCAAATAATTTTACTTACACTTTGTTTTACTTAAGTGTACAAACTAGGAGTGAAATTGAAAACCTCCAAATTCAGTGCTAAATTAAGTGCATTACATTTACAATTTACATTTTTAATTTCCATTTACAATGAAATGTGGCTTGTAATCCAATTTGTTGCTTTAACAGATGTTACAAAATCCAGCATAGGTGGCTGTATGTTTAACTTTCTTTAGAGTATTTTGTGTATCCTTTCCTTATTCATATTTCACCAAAATCAGTTGCATTTTGTGAGATCAGTCAAAGACATAAATTGCTGTTTTTATGTTGAACATTAAAATTTTGAATCCACTCAAAGCAAATCTAGTTAAGTTCTATTAGTGGACATATTGAATCATAGTTTCTAAAAGCTTCCTGTTAGCAAATACCTTTAAACTTTGTATATTGTATCCTGTACTTTGAAAAGAAATAGCCAGTACACATGAAATTTAATGATTATTAAATTTTAATTGATAGATCCATAGTTATACCTAACTTTAAATGACATAATATCAATTTTATGACTTGAAAATATTTAAATGTGAGAAACATGGGTGGTTTACGCAAGTTTGGCGAAGCCCACTCTAGCATTTCCCTTGTCGAAAACTGAATAGAATGCTCTTATGAAAGTGTCTCCAAGAGTCCAGAAAGGCATCCCATTTCGATAACCATCCTTGGAACTTTCAATTCCAACTCTGCAGTAGCTGTCGCTTGACTGAAAAGAAATAAGGTAAATGCAAAGCATTAATTGTGGTGATTAAATACATTTCATTAAGTGATGTATTATTCCACTCTGAATTCCTTTTTACAGTATTTTTCATTATTGTTGTGTACTTCATTAGTAAAGTGGAAACCAATGGTGCAAAATGATCTAAATGGATCAGTTTAAAGGTTGTAAAGAGGTTTTTATTGAAATGAAAGATATAATTACATTTCAGCTGTGAAAATTGCAATATTAAAATGCTTTGGACATGGGGAAGGTGCTATATACATTTTCATTGTTTTTATTCTTCCTGTGATGTGTCAGTTATTTGAAAGTAAATAAGTGATAAAGCAGATTTAAAAATATGCAAAGTATATACAGTATATATATAATATGCAGTGGAACCTCGGTTCACGAACGTCTCGGTACTCGTACAACTCGGTTTACGACCAAAAAGTTCGCCAAACTTTTGCCTCGGTTCACGACCACACACTCGGTATACAAACAAGCCAGGTTCCCTTTCGGTTTGTACATGTTCAGTCTCTCCCTGTGCATTTACTGTGCAGCGAGCAAGAGAGAGAGCGAGAGCGCGTGACACACACATGCACACTCACAGAGGCAGCACACACAAAGGCATGCACACACACAGGCAGCGCGCGAGAGAGAGCCGCGCACACACACAGGCAGCGCGTGAGAGACACAGACTCGCACACACACAGGAGCCCGAGAGAGAGGTGCGCACACACACAGGAGCGCGCTAGAGAGACACACACACAGGCGCTCCAGGCTCGCAAAAGAGAGAGAGACAGAGCGAGCGGGCGGGCAAGCGAGAGAGGGAGGACTGGACGCATATGGTAGAGAAGGCTTGTTTTTCTTTTCAGTTCTGTTTACAGCGATCGGTTCGTAGCTTGCATTGTTGCAATGTTACTTTTCTTGGTGGTTTATTAAATTACGGATTTTTCAAATGTTCATTTTTTCCCCTGTGCTTAAAACTCATTAAAAAAAAGTGTTTTTAACGAGCAGTTCCTAGCACTATAGCGTGAACTATTGCAGTGTTAGTTTTCTCTGTTGTTCAAGGTTTTCTCAGTGTTATTCAATGTTTTTACATTTAGTTTACTATTACGCTGTGCATTCTATGGTTTAATTAACTATATTTGTGCTTAAAAATTAAAAAAAATATATATATACATACAGTTCGTACGGTCTGGAACAGATTAATTGTATTTACATACAATCCTATATATGAAATGTAAAACTATATGCTGAAATTAAAACTTTCACTTGTAAGTAACATATTTTGGTAGTAGTAAGTGTTCTGAATCTCATTACATTGAGTCTGCTCATCAGCTGACTATATCACAATATAATTACTATGCTTAATTCAAGGAGCAAGTGGTCAGAACTGTGACGTGCATAATTACATTAAAGAGTATTTTGCTTTTTCTAATGATCATATTTTTGTTCTCCTTTAATATTGATTATGAAGTACTATAACAACATTTATCCACCTTAATAAAAGGATAACTGACTGTGTGTCTGCACGGTTGCCTTGTTCCGTACCATTCCAAAAGATGGCACATTACAAGCATTTTTAGTTATAAAATGCATTGCAGTTGTCATTTCAATACATAGCACATCACAAACATTAACACTTCTTTTATGAATCCCATATCAAATGGCATGTAACAAAGTCATAGGCATTGCATTTGCCATTCCAATGGATGGTGCATCAGAAACATTTGTAATAATGCATTTTATTATTTACATGCATTACAAAATGCATCCCAGTAGATGGTACACTGTAAATGTTACCAGTGAGGTCTAAGTTGATTAGTTCAACTCTTCAGAGGCGGGTAGCACAGCTTGTTTTTAAATAAATGTGCCAAACTCTGTTATAATCAGATAATTTCTATCTTTTTCTGCCACCTGTTGTCAATTAATTTTAATAAAAAATTTTCAATTTAATTCATTACAACTCTTTAATATTAGTAGACCCATTGTAAATAAATACATTTAAAAAAAAATCCTTTTACCAATGTCAACTAAATGTAAGTTCATAGAAAAACAGGCAAATAATCAAATCAAGAGATCAGCAATTTTATTCTCAAAATGACATTTGATGGGACCTAAAGTAAAGAGCTGTATTATTAAAGCTACTGATTTGTGTCTCAAAATGTAAAAATTGTACCAAATGATGTAAAATGCTTTCATAAGCAAAAAAAAAAAAAAATCAGTGGCACAAAATAAGACCTTTAGTATGCTTTAAAAATAAACAAATGAGCATTTGTTGGGTGAAGCGTACTTACAGTTAAAACATACGATGAAGCTTCCAAGTGGAAATGATGTCCATTCATGATGAACGTGAGGGGTGGTAAGCTACTGACACTATTGCAGTCCACAGTGTACTAAGGTAAACAGGAAAATACTAATGTTACAAACAAAATATTTAAACGGAGTCTGTAAATTAAATAATGAATGTCCTTTATTTTTCTGTCATTTACAAAATTATGCATTGAATACAAAATCAATGCATTCACACCATTTTATTTTCTTATTAGTATATATTAAAGGGAAAATGCTGTGCTGTTTTGCTCTTTATAAAAAGCTTTATTTGGATTTCCCATATGTGCCAAGTATTGAATCGTGCCTGCTTGATTCTGCATTGACTTAGAGCTGTGGTTGTCTTAATTTTTGTTGGTTGCCCACTGTAACTTCTTACAAAATATTATGATTTTGTTTTCTGCAGTTTCATCATTTAACTGTAAATGTATGAATGGTGTATTGTGATGTTCTGCTTTGATTATTGTAGTGCTACAGCAAACATTTTCTTGCCAGAAGTAGCCATTGTTCTGAAGATAGGAGTCTTTTACTTGTGTAAGCAGCAGGTTATTATCCAGACTGGTGTCCCTGCTGATTGCATTTGACAGTTTCACATTTCAGAGCTAGTGTATGACAGGTACATTATGAATTATAGAAAACTGAGTATGTCTTTATAGTCCTTTTATCATCCTATTCCAGATTTCATGTATACCTTGACTGCATAGTCGATTAACCTTTGACGCCACAATAGTAGTGGGAATGCAACTTTGGTCTGCACTTCCCACTTTTAAAGATTAAACTCTGTGTTTTAAGAATAAAAAATGTCAAGAGGAACTCTCCAGCAATGCAAAAACCATTCGCTGAAATTATCATGTTACATTACTGAAAGCTTGAGTATTTCAGTCACATCTACCTGTTACCTGGACATACTGTCTGTCAGCTTTAGTGACTTTGGGGGAACTTAAACAAATCAACTGGCCATCAATTGTCCTACACATTGAGAAAGTTTAACAGTTCTCCTTTCTGGGCAATGAGAGGAAGCGATCAAAAAGTGAAATGAAATGTTGTTACATTAGAAAATGTTTTGACTATAAAACAAGTTAGTGCCTGAGATCATATCCATACTACTATAGCACCATGCTAAGGAAGTTTAAATTTCTTTATTATTTTTTCAAAGATATTGGTAAAATTGATTGATGAGAGTTCTTTCTGTTACGAAGTGAAGGGCACTGCTAGAACCTAAGAGGAGAGTGCATTTATGATAAAGGTCACAAAGCACTTTTTCTTTACACCCAGGATTATTGGAGTCTAAAACAAACTACCAAATCATATACAGTAGATGAAGCAGAAACCTTGAAAAATGTACAAAGTATGTGGATCTGATATTTGGACAACTTACAGTAAGTTAACTGCAGTGAGCTTAAGATGAATGTTCTATTGCTGCACTAAATATTTGTGAAATTCTTCCACTATAAACTAATATGTGTCCACTGAAATCTAACATCTTATTAAAACAGTATTCCAATTTTATAGTTATATGCTGATTTTAATTTAGACGGAACAAATTAAACATGCATTCTAGCGGAAATGGGCATTTCAAATAAAAAATATGTACTTGTATTAATTTTCCTTCCTGCTTTTGAGAAGTAAACTGTATTGATATAAACAATGGCTTGCCCATGTTTATATAAAAAAAATAGGACAAACCAGTAAAGTGGTTCTTTTTATACATTTTAATACACCAAACAGAACATTTTGTGCTCTACTTGAAGCATTAGATCTATCATTTTCCTCATTGCATACCAAAAGTGCCAGTTGTGCACACTT
The DNA here is from genome assembly GCF_900747795.2 of Erpetoichthys calabaricus. Classification (NCBI taxonomy): domain Eukaryota; kingdom Metazoa; phylum Chordata; class Cladistia; order Polypteriformes; family Polypteridae; genus Erpetoichthys; species Erpetoichthys calabaricus. The sequence goes on along the minus strand of NC_041401.2, from coordinate 148,083,882 downwards.
TAAGATGTGAAGGCACGTAAGCAGATAAAAGAACCAGAAATACAAAAAAAAAAATTGTATTAGTGTCTAGGTATATAATTGAGTCTCTCTTGAATAGTACTGCCTTCTCATGCCTTTTAAGTGTAGATCAAGGATCAATCAGACATGCATCAACCAAAACCTTAGCTTGTTAATCGCCCAAATGTTTACAAATTAATGATTTTCATCATTAGATGTTTATATAGTTACAATGACTTTCATTTGTGCTGATGAAAAACTATAATACACTAATGCTGAGCCGGTTTACAGTGTTTAGTCTGGTGGAGCAGTTTGCTGGCTTTCAATTTTTTGCTTACATAAGCAAGTTTACCTTCAACTTAAACAAAGGGAAATAATTTTATAAATAAAACTGCCATTCCCAAAGTTTCAGTAGGAAGCTGTATTATGAAATGCCTGGATATTCAAAGGCAGTGTGCTTTAAATAAGAGATTGTCAAGTAATGGCCTGTTCAGGTTTTCTCGGACCTCTCAAGATATCCTCCAACAAATTTATTACAGTGTTATCCTAAGGTGCAGGAATCCTCTTAACACACCAAGCCAGCATCAACTGTGAAATAATTTTTTTTCTTTTTTGTAAATCAATGCAGCTTAATTTCTTGTGTTACAGTGTTAGCTATTTATGGATTATCAGAAAAAATATAGGCAGCATTCTGTGATGATACTTACATCACCATTTTCATCAGGCTGAACCCCAATCTGCTGAAAGAGTTGGTCTGCAAATTCATGGGGGCATTTGAGAAGAGACGTGCCAGTGTCCACAATAGCTGAGCACCCACTGCTGCACCAACCAGTTGCCTGATGATCAATTTCAAAACTACAATAAAGAAAATACATTAAGTTAAGCGTGTGTTGCTTTCTATAGCAAAAAAATTTCCTTGCAATTTAGTCAGTTGATCAGATATCCATCTCTATAAGGTACTGCCTATTTTAGATTAAAATCTTTTATAGTCAGTATGGTGATTGAGCTTGTGATATGTATGGTTTTGAGTTGTAACTAGTTATCCACCCAGTTGTCATCTCAAAACACCAAAAATCACATGCCTTGATTTTGATTAACTAATGTGTGAAATTTCATATGTGTAATAAGACACAAGCTATAGAAGGATGCAAGCATTTTGGTACATCTAGCCAAGTTTGACATATTTATGCCTTTTCTAAAGTTGAAACTGATGCAACACTAATTAGGAGAACAAACTCAACTTACAGTGTATACATATACATGTGCTATGACTACCGTGTCTCCTTGTACACCTGCCTTGGAAATATACAACAGATCCAAATTTCTCAGATTGCTGTCTTAACTCACCACTGGTCTTGGGTTGTTTTGGTTTTAGGCTAGATCTGTGATTTTGCAATTTCTGGCTGTTGGGAAACAATCTGCAAAATCATTTTAAGACATGCTCCCTCGTTTTTTAGAGCAGAGATATCTACCTAGCCCATGAAAGTGAGTAAATTATTAGACAGAGTCCTTATGAGGTTGTGAAACAAAATGTGAAGTATTTGCAAACAATTTCAAATTGTCTGCATATGTTGTAAGCACAATGCTAGGCTAAGCCTTGGGAAGCAGAAAGTGAAGTCCACATTGTCACAAATGTAGCAATTACAGTATGCCAGTGTGGGAATGACACCACAAAAAGTGGCATGTCCAACTTTGGGAACACCACCAATCGCTTCAGGCTGCCATAAAGCAGTAGACTGTCCCTTTAACATGTATGTGTGCTGCTGCATGCCGTGTCCTTGTTCTTAAAGTGACATCTCCTGGCCACGCATTATCAGAATGACCCAAAGACTTACAAGGAACCTTCCTCATCTAAAACTTGAAACTGTGAATTACCATATCATTAATCCGTAAATTGGAGTTTAAAGATGACTTATGACCATCAGGGAGGTAAATTTGTACTCCAGGTGGGTTATTCTTTGCAGTAGTGTGATTGGCAGGTGAAAGAGTGGCCAGAGGTTAGTAAAAATCAAGTTTTCAGACATCATGAGTCTATGCCAATAGCAATGGGAGCAACTCGGAATGGGATGCCCTTTTGTCATGATTTTAAAGTTAATTTTTTTTCCTTCAAAAAGCAATGACCTTTATATTTTTGTTGACCAACCACTAAACTATTCCAAACAGATTTTTTGACACTGCACCATCTCTAGATAAAACTAATGGATGAAGTGTTATTGTGAACAAACTGTAATGGATTTTCTAAATAACTTTTATTTACAGGAAAGAGCAACCATAAAAGTATAAATGACTGCACTCTGAGAAAAGTTTGCAAAGGTAACATTTTTAATCACACAGTTCTGAAGTGCTCCATGTTAGAAGTTCTCACCTAAGAAAAATGTGGGACTTCAAAATTAATGAGTATATAATGTGAACTGTACATGTATGTGCAGTATATAGATTTAGGATTTTGACATATTAATATACTGTAGCTGGTTGATTACAGTATCGCTTCTTCAAGCATATTTAAAAACTGCAAACACACGCCTTGCCTTGCTTAAGCTTCATACTTTCTTTTTTTATCTTTCACGCTGGACTGCATAGACTTGTATATTGTGGCAATACGAGGTCATAAAAATAACTTAAGGCTTTAGCACCTTACTTGGGTACCTGGGAAGCATGTGTATTAGGGACATTCTGTCACAAATACTGTACATTAGATGCGTCAGTGTTACAATTTCAGCTATTAAATGTATTTTCGTTTTCTTTCAACAGGAAGAAACTATCAGATCCATAGCTCAAATCACACACAGCTTCACAGAAGATAAAAGTACCAAAACCAAATCTGAGTTTTTCTACATTAACTATTGAATTCATTAATTGACTTTTTCAAAATGATTCTGTGGAGCACTCTGGATAAATTTTACTCAAAATCGATCATCTTTTTACATTTTACAATACAAATAGCTGTGCAAGGTTTCATTTGAATTGAGTAGTTCATTTTTTAATTATTTCATCCACCAACTCACATTGCAACTCAAATTTACAATCATACAGTGATCTCCTAGAATGCTCCGTCATGTTCAAAAACCAGGTAAATCTGTTTAAAATTCGTAGATTAAATTTTTGAAGTTACCACAATAATTTCCCTATATACAGTATGTACATACATTAAATTTAGGAAAGTGAAAAAAATATATTGAAATGTAAGGCAAATATTAAATAGGTGTTTACCCATCAATCTGAACCTGCCAATGACTTCCAACAGCCACTGGAACCCAGTAGATTTCACCGGTGTAGTAGCTTGGGTCTGTACCTCCAAATACTACTTCACTGTTACGTCCTGGAGTGCTGAAAAACAGAGCCAAGAATTTTGTTGTGCAGAATTTTGTTTACAGGTGTAGTCTGCGTTAAGTGGATTTTTAAATAATTAAGATTACGTCCTTAATAGTCTAAATTGTTTTTCAGTATATTCACTGGATTTTTATCAAATATAGTTCACCACATTTTTTGTTGACCAAAGTCCAGCATATCTAACACATCATCTCCTATGTGTGTGTGGGTTTTTTTTTTTTTTTTAAATATCATATATTCCCTCAAACCTATCTGACCACACTGGGAGTCTTATAAATTATTTACAACATAATAAAGTGAAAAAACGGCAGTGCATTTTTCTCTTCCCATCCATATAAAGTGGTTCTGGCTTAGTGCCATCTCAAGGTGGAGAAATCCAGTTAAAGAAACATTCAGATTATCTTTATAATTTTGTTTCTTTTTCTTTACAACACACTTAGAAGGGCCAAGAATACATACATGCTCTACAATATAGGGCAAAATGCTTAGTTTGTTGAATTGTGAAAAAACAAAATTCTATATCCTACTTGCTCAAGTAGAAGGAAAAAATTGGCTCTTCAAGAAGGTTTTGTGCAATCATATTGTCTACAATAGGTGTTGGTCCTCCAGGAATTTTGTAGGCCAGTCCCATGATTCCATCATGCAGTGGTCTCGCAAAGTGACTTCCAGGCTCAGTGATGCTAAGACCAATCTCTTGTTGTTGTACGGTAAGTGTGCCAAGCTGTTAAGTAAAACAAAAATAAAAAGACTGAAACTTAAGACTGCTTACTATGAGGGCAGGCTTAATTGGATTACATGCTTTTTGCATTTCTTGTCTCATGGTCATAATTTGATAGAGGTTTCTCTCATAGAGGGAGTAAAATAAAGAACTAATCTTCAGTGTTATAGAATACAGCATATAAACAGAGATCAGTGGTTTGCCCTACTCAGACTACAACTTCTAATCTGGTAGTGAGTCCTAGTGACAGTTTACCTCTGAATAATAGTTCATTTGGCTATTTGGCAAAGAGAAACTTCAAAGGTCAAACATGAGTTACTTGCAGAATCACTAGAAAATCTCAAAAGATCTGTTCCTTGAACACTGTAAAGAACCACCTGCAGCTGTCTTAAAGGATTCCCCACTTTGCACCTTATGTTCCCATTTTCTACTGATTTAAAGCTTGAAGCAATCCAGCCTGTTCCTAGTCTGACTTCCCACAGAAATAGTCATATGCCTTATTATTATTACTTTCATTTCCCCAAAACTGGTTCAAAACTGTTTGAACCAGGAAGTCTAAACACCCCCAGTGACATCCATCTACCTACAGTAGCACTGATAGAACAAAGAGATGCCCTCCAGTTGCCCCTATTGAAGACCATACTTCTTAGGACCATCTCTGGTTGTGCGTTATGCCAATGACCCTTCTGCTACTGGCAAACCATGATGATTTATGTAGAGAAACTTGGAATGATTCGATATTAAGTTTTGGTTGTGAACCTGAATAATTTTTATTTTTATCTAAACTTATAATTTGCATTACAGCTTGATTAAATTTGTTAAATCTGTTTCTAAAAATTGTTATCCTAGTTCAGATGTAATGTTGTATGCTACACGCATATATACATTCTGATTTCTCTTTTTGGGATTTGCTTTCTACTTGTTACATTTTTATCACAGGGCCTACTTTTATGGTGCATCTGACATTGAATAATCCCTTTACCTCTTTATGATGCCTTGTCATTTCCTAGAATTCTGAAATACAATGGTTAAGTTTATCAACTATGGGGCACTTTTTTTTTTAATTATGTTTACAGTATGCCCTGACAATTTTGTGTGCATGGAAAAACACACAGAATGCTTTTTAGAAGTATAAGCTGACCTGCCTCTTTCCAAGTTATATTTCACAAAGGCAAATCTCCATTATAATGTCACTAATTATTCAGACAATTGCAAAATAGCATGGAATCTGTTTGGTGCACATAATTTTTCCCTCAATGTTGAAATCATCCTGGTAACTTTGTTTACTCATAATCGCAGAAACTCGATATTCTTCTTGTTTTGTAGGAGATGAGAGACTGGTGAATGAGGGTATCAGGTTCTATTTGACGTAACAATACTGAATTTCCACAAGTTTTTATTGGGTATAGAGCTGAACATAAGCATATAATCATTGCTCAGGTAAAAGAAAAAGGAAAACATTTTAAGTAGAGAGATTGTGTCCATTGACCATGTTGACCGTGATTCAAAACATGGTATATCCTTCAACATTTAAGCATCTGAAACTAATTAATTTTACTTTAAATTTTCAAGCTTCGTACTTTATATTCATATAAACAATATTTTCTTAAGTTTTATTTATTGTATGTTTTCTATAGGACTGTAAAACAAAAACTTCTAAACTGACAAGTTTTTTTTGTTGATAATTTTGCACCACAGCAGAATGACACTCTTGGTACCGAACCTATGTTCTAACGGTAAGAGCATGGTTAATAAATTTGCTGTACCCTTTTGTATGATGTGAACTAAACAAATGCTACATTAAATACTGATTTGCCGTTCATCATACTTTAACTAGTATGGAACTTAAAGCAGGCCATTGCAAAGTAATCACTTATCTTCATGCAAATGAGAAATAAAAAATGACATGTCCATATTTGGGATTGTGGGGCTTTTGTATATATTTTCCTTTAGTAATCCAATATGTGATTAAATCCAGCCATGCTGAATAAAAAAACAGTATGAGAAAAGATTTTCACTAGGCTATTTGTACTGAGTGGCTCGGACAACATTAGATCAAAAATGATGACATTTTCATGGTTATTACATATTCTCTATTTTTCTCTCTGTCATGTTCTAATGCTTTTTGTCATTTACTTGTAATGCTTAAGACCAAACTAATTTCTTATTATTGTATAATAATGTTTACTTTTAACTTGACGTTGCCTACTAAATAGAAAAGACATTTTTTTTCTGTTTTTGGTGATACCCCGTTCTTAGTGTCTTTATCCATCCCACAAAAACCCCATTCTTCTAATCAAAGTTGTAGGAAGATGGAGCCCACCATGAATGAATGAGCACAAGTTTTGAACTTGGCTCTGAGTGTAACACCATTCAAGAAATGGCCAAGTTTAAATCAGTCAATGGTGCTGCCCTCAACAGTATTAGTTATTACAATTATTTATAGTTATTACAATTTACAGGTCACATATACAGTAACATGTTATCTTGAATGGGACAGGGCAAGTAGAAAAAATGTCTGGATGTATCTTGTCAACTACCAAGATGTAATTAGATTATTATAGTAGGACTATTATTGTTACCTGAACATATTTTAAAAATATATATCTTGCCCTGCGTGTACTTTTAGCACCTATCTTCTATGTCATCTTGCACCTGTACCTCTCTTGCCTGGAGCTCCTTCTCTCGAGCCTGTTCCTGTAAAGCCTGCTTCTCAGACTCTGTCATCTTGCTTGCCTCCTGTTTTTGAAGGTGAATATAAGCATATCTCCAATATCTCTACTCTCAGTTCCTCTTTTGATCATGTCACCAAAGCCAAACTAACCAATCAGACTGCCCTGAGGGACATGGACACATATTCAGATCTTACTGTATAGTAGATACTGTAAGCATTTAATAGAATTTCATTAATTTTTTTTCCTTGAAAAAGCCAAATGTAAAATAGTGAAATAAACCTCACCTTTGTAAAAGTTCCCAGAAGCCTGGGTTCTCCATCACTGATCCATCACTAATAAGCAAGAACATCTGATTTTTTTAAGGCAATAAGTCCTTTAATTCAGCATATCACGCTGCAAAACACTACACCCCTTATGATGCAATCTGATGTATTCCTATTTTTGTATAAACTGCATTTAAATGAATGCAAGTTACCTTTCTTTGGACTTGCAAAAGGCTATATCCTGGAGGACCTCTGGTATACATCTCATATTACAACTACTGAAAGGCCCTATGCTGAGGAGAAAAAAATCTATTTAGTACCTTTTCATAAAGAAAGATAAGACGAGGGAGAGATCCTTAAATGACCCCAGAAAAACTGGACCTGAAGCATTCTTGAATTTCTACCCAAAAACTAGTATGCAGTATGTAAAATGCTGCCTAAGGCCTACCTCTTTTTTCTGTATGCTTTATACAATGTATGTGCAACCTAAACCTGTGTGATTTAGTACTGTACTCGAAGATTCTGTTTCTGTTGTAATATTATCAGCTGTGTCCAGTTAAATAAAATATTTAGAAATGTGCACTAAAGTATCATTAGTTAAGTTTATTAGATGTAACGGGAAATGAACAGTACTCACGCTGACAGTGTCATAGCCATAGACCCCAGTTAGACTTCCAGAGACGTAATTCAGAGAGAAATGCTGTCCATTGCTGGAGTATGTAGAAGACTTCTGAGGGTTGAAGAGTGGGTGCGTTTCTAAAGGAGGACAACAGGAATTATTGTTAACTGGGTTATGAAGAGGTGACCTGTTAACTATGACTTTCTCTAAATTTCATAGATTGATAATAGCTTAACCCAGATTTTTTTTTTTTTTTTTTTTTTTTTTTTTTAAAGATCTGTGGAATTGTATTGAAAAAAATTAAAATGTTGCACAGAATTTCAAATTCCCAGGCGTGGACCCAGACTCTGCTTCATGAACATGATAAAGTCACAATTTGCTACATATTTAATCACACTGTACTACAGTATCTATCTAAGGTTTCCTTGTGACTTCAGAATTCTTAAACGTTACACTAGACATTTGGGGGGGTGGGAATGCATGGTCTTATTTTATGGGACACAAACAATCCTTGAAAGATTTTCAGAACTTCTAGAGAAATCATCTTAGTGCATTTTTCATTTAACATCCTTAAATGCAAGGGGTGCCAACTCCAATCCTGGAGAGCCACCGTGGCTACAGGTTTTCATTCTAACCATTTTCTTAATTAGTGGCTATTTTTTTTTTTTTTTTTACTTCTAATTAACTTAATTTAATTTATTTGCTATTTAAGACTCGCACCCTTTAAATCAGGGCTGAGCAATGTTGTAGTGGCTTAAGGTTTTCGTTCCAACCCAATTGCTTCATGAGAAATCATTCATTGCTGACGAAGCACCTATTGTGAAGTGACATTTTTTTTGCTCAACTTTAGTTCTTTAGTTGTTTCTCTTGTTAAGATTTAGAATCCTTAATTGGATGTTTTTTTTCTTAAACAGCTGTGTTCATTGTTTAAACTGCTCCTTATTAGCAATAAGATGCAAGTGACAAAGAAACCTGCATTTCTTCATCTAGCTTGTCTCCATTTCCACCCGTGTGTCTTCAACATTCACAATGTGGTTCAACTACGTACTCAAAAGGTAACTGAAGAGAAAGTGAGGAACTGAAAATTACTCCTCCATTTTAGGACTTCAAATCACTTGGATGATGCATGTATCAGTAGAAAGGAAAAAAAATCTATGATTTAAGAATGAACTGACATGATAGAGTTAAAACAATAACAAGCCATTAAATTAAAGAAGCAGTCTTTCTAATACCTGCAAATACTTAGTAGTATGAAATTTGGATGAAGTTGGCATATAGATTGCTTTTGTTTTTAGCCTAACTGCTTATTGACTTGTATTTTTGATTATTAATTTGTACTTCTGCATATATTATTAAACTACTTAGGTTGTCAGACTGCACCATCTTGCATGTACAACATTCTAATAAACATTTGAAACAACTAGCAGTGATCATAGTGACTTTTTACTAGAGATTTTTTTTTAAATAACCTTAAACAACAAAGGGGAGAAATCATTAGCTGTTAAAATGAGCAAAATTCGTTTTATAACCTGGAATTAGACTCATGTAGTGCTCCAATTAGATAAGGAATGAGCTGTTCCAAAAGATAATACTTTAATTTAATGTGCTTAAATGCCCCTTAGAAAGATGACTGGGTCCAGCTGCATTCTTTCCAAATGATGTTGTTTTCCAAATGGTTTTGTTGGCTTGCTTTTTAAATGCACCTAATATATCAAGATTTTACCCAGTGCACATTTTCCATGGTCATGTTATTGCTTAGAAATGCCATATATTAATATTTTGGATACTTACGGCATGCTTCACTCTGGCAGTAGATGGAATTAATCCAGAGGTGTGAGGATCCTGTGTCAAAGAGAATGTGAAATGTCTGGGGTGGTGTTCCAATGCTGATTTGTCCAAAATAGGACATCTAAAATTGAGACATATGAAAAAATTTAAACAAATGGAAAAGGAAAAAAATGGGTTTAAAAAAAAAAAATACAAGACCAAAGTTCTCCTAGGTATGTCAATCTTTTGATAGTGTTGTGGGTGGTTTTTTTTTTTTTTTTTTAAAGCTTTCTGTTAATCTGCTTATTCAGATACAGGGTAAGAGGAAGTCTTCTGCCTTTTCATTAATCAGCCAGGTAATGTACTGGAACCCATCCTGGCACGGATGCCAGACTAGGCATGCCATCCATGACACAGGGCAGGAGCCCACCAAGCTCACCACAGGGTATATTTATACATGCACCTACACTCAAACATGTGAGACTAAGAGTTACCAACAGGAACATCTTTAAATTGTGAATAGAACCGGGATGGCCAACAGGAAAACATAAGCAGAATGTGAAAACTCAATGCATTCATTACCAGAAATTGAACTCCGGACTCTGGAGCTGTGAGGCAAAAAATTAAGTACTTAATTATCATATTACCTAAAATACATTGATTTTATTTTTCCTGGTTTTATTTATCTATATAACAACATATAAACACTGAATTCTGCTATTCTTAAAGCAAAAATATTCCAATATTTGAAAACCTTAAATCAAATCTTCAATGTGCTCAGTTTGATGGAGTAGTACATACTATTGACCTTTTGCTTAAGCATGATATTCATGTAAAAGTAAAAATTCAAGTAGACATTATAGACAGAAAAGATCAATGAAAAATGTCTTCATTATGTATTATTTGTTATGCATTATTTAATGCATTTATAAAGATCAGTCTAAGTTCAGTGATTTTAAGAAAATCTTAATGAAATTTTCATTTTCCGTTTCACAAATATACTTCTGCGATCTTACAATGTTTGCATATATATCCTTAATTGAAATATAAATTATATTTTAGATTTACCGTGTCGCTAATTTCCAAAAATAAAAACATGGCAATAGCACTTTACAGGTCAGGGAACATGTAGCTATAGCTTCAATGCTACAGTGTATATCTGTAAACTGGAAGACAATATTTATTTAACATTTTGATATGGATATAGTATATGCATTGTCCAACTCACATCTTTGTAGTTAATAAGATTTTCATCGTAGGAGCCTTGATAGTTTAACTGCTGCAGTTCTGCTAGACGGCCTTCTTCTCTTAGTCTATCATGAAGAGACTTGACCTTGATCAGAGGAACTCTGTAGATGAAGAAATCAAAATGCAGATGAGTGAGGGTACAGCTCTTTATCAACACGTCACATTGTTTTTCAGATGAATATGATATAAACAGGTAGAATTGTCATTTTTGAGAATCAAGTACTTTATTTCCTTAAAACAAAGTTGACTGAGCTCCAGGGTGGATCTGCTGCCCTACAGCTGCAGAAACATGGCTTCAGTTTCTTGCCTAGATGCACAGTCTTTGTGGAATATTGTTATACTTTTTAAGTACATGTTGGTTTCTCCATCTAAAAATGAAGTAAACTCCAGTGCTGAAATGTCAGAAGAACATCTGCTTATAAATGCAAAATGCAATATATAATGAAACAGCAGCTTTCTTACCTATAGAGTCCCTCAGCCAAAGCAAAAATTGACAAGCTAAGAATAAGGAATTTCATCTTGTCTTTTTGCCTTAAGGAAAGTGGGAATTGCAGCCTTTACCAACTTTTTATAGAGTCTCAAGCTGTTTGCACCTAATCATGGTCCTATCTAATCAAGCCTTTTCTGCGTTTGTACTGAGATCTTACTTTTTTTGTTTGAAGGTTCTTGTTAGAGGACACTAAGCCACTCCTTACCTATGTTTACACTTGCCCCCAGGTAAAAAACAGCCTAAAAAGTAACTTTTATACTAGCATTTTAAAACAAGTCTTAACTCTCCGCACCTTAGTTTTTAAATCCGTTATATAATTAATAAAATGCATTAATATATACACCTTTTCATACAGTCAAAATTGTATTACTTTGAGGATGTTGCATATGCAGATGCTTTTTTGGCATATAGGATTTCAGCAATAAGTAAGAGTATTTGCAGTATATTTCATACAATTGCACTTGATATCATCTCATAGGAGTGGTCCGATTGGAATTGACTACCCGCTACACCAGTGACTAATAGCAGTCCAGCATATTACAAAAGTGTTCTTCACACAGTTTGCACACATGCAATAATGCATGGTGGTGTCTGAAAATTGTCCTGATGTAAGAGTATTTATGAGATTCTTTTTTGAGTGTGCTATTTGATAGACTTGTTCATCCTAGCTTAATTCTTGTCTTGCACATAGTGATGCCAGTACAGATGAAAGTTCACCAATATCATAAACTGGATAAGCAAATGAGAAAAGTGGAGGGATTGCAAGAGAAACCAGAAAGCTCATCATTTTGCACAGATTGAAAGCTGCTATCCCAGTATTTTCACAGTATATTCATTCCTGAGAAGTCACAGTAGATATTCTGCTTTCTTTGTGTTTATGCATATTTTGCCATAAACACCTTTTTATTAGAAACATACTTGCCTTTGTTATCCATAAGTAATTACACAAACAATAATTAAATCAAATATTGTATCCATTAAGTGAAAACAAAAATTCTGTGATCATTTTGTGTTTGAAGAAAGTCATTGTACAGTAACCTTCTCTTGAGTCACAACAGAATAAAAAAATTGTGATTACCTACAAATATTCTTTTGATATTGTGTTGTGGTAACATGAATTCCCCCATGTTTCCACCCATATCATTTGTTTTTGATTGGTATTAAAAAGAAGTACTTCCTCTATTTGAATCCCACGTTTGCAAGTATAAAATGCCTTTGTATGTATTTTGGGGGAAATTAGTAAAAATTGTCTGGCTATGACGTGCTATGTTGCGCGTTCTGCTTTCTTTTACTAGTTAGTGTGACCAATACCACTTGTTTAGGCTTGCCTTTGTTTAACTTGCAATTGAAAACACCACACATTTCACTCAGTAAATCCATCTCATCACAGTAAAACTCTTCATGGACATAATGAAGGATTGCTTTAGAAAAAAATTAACCAATCAGTAATGCTGTCAGCATGCTATCAGCCAGGCATCTCCCTTGGTCACCGATGCACATGAACTGTTAGGGTAAACTTCGGCTTATGGTAACCTTAGTAAGGAATTGATCAGGCAAAACAGATTTGGGAGGGTGTCATTAAAAAGAAAGTTATCTGCTCAGCACATACAATGTGTAGTTTAAAAAAAAAAAAAAAAAATTATAGCATTATTTTATTAAATGTAAGTATTAAAGGAAAGGTCTCGTGGAAGAGTCAACATTTGTCTATTTTATTAATCTGCTTAATTCGACTTTTTTTATTGTCGCATGGGACCATAGCCTATCTTTGTAAGGATGGTACTCAAAGCAACAGCCAGGACAGGGCTGGGTGCCAGCCTACCACAGGGGACTTTGCACTTCCACAGGTTGACAGAGTTTGTGAGTGAAAGTTCCCAATCAACCTGATGCAGTTACACAGATGAAACGAAATGTAACAGGGAATCAAAACCCATAGCTCATTTGTTCAACCACATTCCTGGGGAAAATGTCATAGTTTTATTCATTTTACTACTTTATGTATGTAGTTTTAATGTCTAAATATTAGGCACCTGGTTCTGCTTTTTAAGGTGAGTTATTGTACGTGGCATGCTGGTCTAATGGCTGCCTGTGGTCTAAAAACACACTGCAGTCAGTGCGTTTTTTCCCATGTTGCTGTGCGTTTAGTGTATTTGGCTCTGTGTTGCACTTGCATCCTATCTAAGCTAGGTTTCTGCCTAATGCTGGGATAGGCTTCATATCCTAGTGATCCTATAGAGGGACAAATGGTGTATGAGCGATACTTTTGATGTGTTTTATTGAACATTTCCCTGAAATTTTATATATGCGTCATTTGTAGGCAGATTGTATGAAGGCTGATCAATTGCTTACTCTTTACTGATCTGAGATGAGCTCAAATATGTACCTGAGGCCACACCTAATCTGGCATCAGCACCTGGACAATTTTTTTACCATGTAAACATTGTTGGAGAGTTAGATCTTGAAATATCTTAACCTCATGAATGATCTCATGACATACTGTATTATGGAAGAAATGCTTCTCTCTTTATATAAGTTTACTAGGTAAAGCGTGAGGAAGTCAGGGCCTTCTTGCAATGAGCTGACCCACAGTCATGGGTAAATGAAAGTGGATACACATTAAAACCTAGAAGGGCCATATCAAAATTTAATAACCATCTAGCAGTAATGCCTCCAAGCATTCCATACCTAGATTTATTTATGACCGCTCTTTTGGAAGAGTTTACTTGTATATAGTACTGCAATGGTTTAGTAGAATTAGTCTGTTTCCACATGCACACTGCAATATAGATATGCAACACATTTGTCTTGTGTTCAGTAAATCAATCAATCAAGTGATATAACAAGAAAACACGATAAAGGTTATCACATTTAATATGTCTGATTAAGGTGTTTGGCTTAAATGTTTCAAAGATAAGAACATTTTTAAATCATTGTTTAGTTAACACATATTGGATTTAGCTGACATGACCAAACATTTTAAAGAATATCTTAACTACATTTTTTATTCCATTTGTTTATAAAAAGCACTTAAAATGTTAAGTACATATTACCATCTAGCTATGCAAAAAGCTTTTACTTACTTACATTTGGGCTATAACTTTTTTTTTTTTTTTTTTTTGTATTTTATTCTGCAAGAATGTAAATTTAGGTGAGTTCCACTAAAAGTCATTGTCAGTAGAAATTTAAGAGCAAACACTAGAGTTGTCAATGTCACCTTCTTAGTAGACAATGTGAACTTGTTATACTCCAAAGTCATTTTTACTTTTTTCTGTTCTTTTTGATTTACTGTGTGTTTTGGTAAGCGCAGATACAAGGACTCGCATGACAGTGCCACTGTGTATGTGAGCATAAACCGATATAAAACATAAGATTAACTTTGGGTCCGTAATAATAAATCTGTATCATCACAGCAGTGTGCCCTTAGAGCACAGTATATGGCGGGAGCAGTCATTCAGTCATTGTTCAACCTGCTATATCCTAACACAGGGTTACGGGGCACACATCTTTAAATACTGTACTTTTTCACAAAAGACATTATGTAATATAGAGAAAAGTAAAGAATAAAGCACTACATAGATGGTTAATCCAAATTAATTAGCCCATTTTTTTTGGTTACTGCATTGTTAACCAGAAACGTAACAGTGTGTTGGTAAATCGCTGTTATCCTGTTCCTTTTGAGAAAACTAAATTATATTAAAAACCAGAGTGAGCAATCAGTCGTTGATTTGAGTTATTAAAATAAAAGAAAAATATTGAGTAAATATAAATAGTAGCTTTCATAGCCAGTGTGATCATTTCTGTTTAATTGTTTGCCGCCCAACTAACATCATACTTTTACAGAGTTAGTAAGTGGTGAGCATAAGATACTGTAGTTTCACAAAAAAATAAAGAAATTACTTTGTCCCCTTTGGTGCTCTGTGCGCTTTAACGATGGAGCTACCATATAGATGCAAGAAATGAAGTAGAGTAGGGGTTTTATTAAAGTATTATTCTTATTAAAGTATTAATGTATTTCAATATTTGTGTGTTGTATGTATTATGCTAATGTTAGGTTAGCTTAGGGTACGTTATATAAGGTCAGGTGTATACTTGATGCAACATCGCAGAGAAAATGAGACCGTCACTTCCCTGCATGCACTGCACACAGAATGCAGTGATGCACTCACACCTTGTATACAAAGTCAGCGCAGTGAAAATGACATCACACACACCTCCACACTCTCCTAATATATATCAATGTGCTTAGCGATGACATCGAATGACGCAAGTGGAAATACTGTCCCATGCTCCAGACTAAATTTGTGCATTAATAAATGCACTTATCAATTATACTTAAAGCGTTTCAATGTAGGTACAGTGTGTTTTTCTGGACTTTACAAATTTAAAAAAATCAACTTATCATGACACACCCTTAGCAAAGGTAAAATTGAATCTTCAGTTATCGGTATTGTGAGTTGCTCAGATATCTTATTAGAATAACTTTTATAAGTGACATATTTTACAGGAAATGTAAAGATGCTCTGCTGCCTCAAGCAGAAAGAAGCTGATCATACTGTTGATGTCTCTTTCATCACCACTGCATGTCAAGCTTTATATTTTCCAGGTAGCAGGCTGTCTGTAGTACAGTGCATCTATCCATTTATCTGCCATTTTGTCCAGTTTGAGGTTGCTGTGAGTATAATTTACCAGAACTACAAATGCAGCAAGTGAATGTGCTTCAACAGTGAAAATAGAGCCATGGCAACATACTTTTAAATTTCTTCATGTTTTACCAAAAACAATTACATATCCCAGAGTTTCAAAGCTAAAATTACAATGTAATGTTTTTAATTTTGCACAACATACACTGTAAGAGCCATTTTCCTAGTTATATAAAATTCATAAATATTTTACTAGATGACAATGCATAATCTATGGGAGGTTCCTAAAACCCCCATAAGTAGAATTGTATTGGTATATTCTTGCCATTTCTAACAGCTTTGAGTAAACATTATTCAGTTAGTGACAGCCTTGCCATGTGTTAGGTGTAGAAGGCATACGGTTTTAAACCGTGACCGTGCCTATGCACATGCCTATGTGCTTCTAGGACTATGGCTTTTTGAGTGTGTAAAGTAACTCGTAAAACAGCACTTATTTAAGTGCAGAACCGTACACTTATAGTGCACAGAAGAAGAACCTAAGAATCTTTAAGTATATAAGAAGTTAGGAACCTTTAAGTAAAGAAGAAGTAAAGAACTTTTAAGTACAGAAATAACTAAAGTTTCTCAAGAAAAGCTAAGTTTAGAGAAGATACATTTTTCCTTTTTTTTGCCTTTTATTCTACGTGTGTAACTATTTTTTCTTCTTGTGTGGATTATTTGCTTTTAACTTTCACTAAATATTTTTAAAACGAACTTTTGGACTGAGAGATTTCTTTTGACACACATTTTACCTGTGCTTGATCTCGCCTTACGCTTAGGCGGCTACATACACTGTTTTAGACATTAAATATCATGACATTTTTCTCCAACATAAGCTAAAATGTTTTTGCTTATTTTTCATTGGTTGGGCAAATTATCCTTTGGAGCAGACACTGCCATGGCCCTGATTAAATTTGTTTTAGCAATTTGAAAAGTTACTTAAACTTGTTCTTGGCTCACCTCTTGTTCCTTAATTAGAAAGCACTGAATGTTTTTGAATTTTCACTGCAAATAGCAATCAATTTTATCACCAACTGCTTTCTTGTGGTATTCATACACACCATGCATTCTGCTGTGCTACCTGATTATTTGGAAAATTTAGCAAGCATAAAACTGTGGTGTGAAAGGCACATGTATTTCTGTTGGAGAAGATGTGTACAATGCATGTAAGAGCAGATGCAGATACAATCGCCCATGAAGCTATGGTTATATATCCTCCTATTTTCTATGCATTGATTTTTTGTCTGCTTTGTAAGTGCTGTAAGCCACAGGTCAGTTGTCACTACTCAGCTGTGTAAAGTTTATTTCAAGGAAGTATGCTATACAGTATTACTTAAAGGTGACACACCATGTATTCTTTTTCATCTTCTCTTTGATTCTAGGTCAAAAAGGCACCACTCCTGATTGGGTGGCAGTGCCACTTTGACCATATACAGTAATAGTGCAGATGGGCAGGGAATAAATGCATAGTCACTTGCTCATGTGGTGTTACTTGGCAGACTATGTAAGGCAACTTAAAATTTTAATGAATATTTAGGAAAAAAGCTAAATCCATTTATGTATGTGTGTATATAAATAAAAGTAATATTTTATTAACAAACAGATTCTGCTAAATAAGAATTTATGCATGCAGACAGTAAAAACTATAAACTTGGGAACTGATAGAAGTTCACCACAAGATGGAGATCTTGTAGAAAATAAACTCGTATCATTCTCTAGTTAGAGGAAACTGCAGAAAGGCATCTGTTTTGATCACTGAGAATTTCTTTATCATTTCAGCCTGAAACAAAAACTTCTAGCTTCAAACTTCAAAATTTGCGGGTAATTTAATATCTGCTCAGACAGTCAGACTGATCTCTTAATGCTTAATTCTTCCTTGAAAGGGAAGTTTTTCTTTTTTGGTTTTGTTTCTTGTGATGTGGCTATGCTTGCATGGATACAATTTCCCATTTCCCTCATGCGACCAACTAAATTAAAAACAACATATGATACAGTCCATAAGTCGATGGGGAAATGAGTGGTATAAATGTGGCCTTTGAGGCGGTCTTTTTTTCACTTGCACTGTCATTTTTTTTCATCCTGATGCAGCTCTGTAAGATTAGTCCTACTGCAGGGTTTACACAATGTGAGCTTCGTATTCTCCTTTTTTTATTTAATTAATTTTTTGGGTATTACTTTAAATAGAAATGTATGTCAGAAATTGCACTTCACGGCATGGACAAGATTAGCTGCTTGCTAAAGATGCAGAACTGGAATGGAACCTTTCATCCTTAAACATTTCATTGAAGTTGCTCGTTTTAGGTGAAATGGCTGAATATGCGACAAATTAACAAATGGTACTCTAAATTAGCATGAAGACACTAGGTTCTTTCGATTATTCATCCCAAGGCCCACTTATTCCAGTCATGTTATGAGGAATGCGATCACAAGACACAAATGGACTCTGGTCTGTATACCAGTCCATCAAACAGCATGAACATGTACACACCTACACTCACTGTAATATGGGAGTAGTTTAGACCAATCAATGTGACCTCTACAACTCTGGGAGTTGAGAAGACTCTAATGTATGCTAACTAACTACTGAATCATACATTATTTTAAGTTAAAGATTGAGTGCAAAAATAAACAGGAATTTCTGCAAGAATACCATTTTATTTATAGATGGTATGCTTTTTATGCATACCACTTATGCTTTTGGTAAGTGTCTTCTTTACAGCTTCTGCATGTCTAGTTGTTTTTAAACAAATAGCTGTTTTTTCAAATATCTTTATCTTGCTTTAAACAAGACTTCTATTTTCTGTTAATTCAAAATTGTCAGTTAACTTAGAATGCAATTGTTTGGAAAGTGGAAAGAAAGCTGAAGTGGCCAAAGAAAAAACCCACACAGACTTAAGAGACCATGTACTGATTCTACACAAACAGTGATTGGGTGTAAACTAGGATGATGGATGTGTGAGGAAGCACTGCTATACATTGTGCCCTTATGATGCCCACAATCGAACCTAATGAGATCTGATCAGATGTTATATAATATATACACACACATGGGGCCCTGTTCAGAATTAATGTATATTTCCTTGGAAAGCGGGATTTAAAACCAAATACAGTCCATACAGACATGGAAAGAAGTGCACACAGACAACAGCAGTTCATGGGATTCAAAATTTAGAATGTTGCATTAATGAGGCAGTCCTACATGAAATATGTGCCACTGTGCAGCCCCAATCTAATCTACTCTGATCTCATTTACTGTGAATTCCCTTATATGATGCATAGGGTACAGAAGTCTATACTATATCCGTATTTCACAATTTTTTATATGTCATTTTACAAGTCATCTAGTCTCATAAATGTCTTTCTCCATATTGTGGGGGCAAGACAATGGAGCCCTTCTTAGATTGCTATGAGAAGCTTAAACAAGGTGAAATATGAGGGTAATCTGTTCCTGATAATACTTATCAGTAATTACAAAGCTAAATTAACAAAGCATGGAAGTGAGTCAAAGGCACCAGAGAAATTTCACTTAAATGTTGGAAAAGGAGTTGATAACCCTAAATGCTGGTATACATTATCCATTTTTCAAGATGGATTGCTTTAGTAATGCTTGTTGCAATCTTTCTAAAATGAAATACTGATACTTTTTTTTGCATTCACCATCTTAATTCAGTTCATTACTGGCTCCATGAAAGTGTTGTTGTTGACTAGTAAAGACGAGTTTCATTCTGCTTGTTTGCTTGTAATGAAGAATAGAATACTTTAACCAATACAATTCTATCATTGTAACCAGTATTTAAGAGGTATTTTGAGACCATAGTCAATTTAGGAATTAAAAGGAAATGAAAAGGTGTAAAAACATCTCCAAAGGCATGGAATATGTGAAGAAAGAGTTGGATAAAAAGAAGTAGGAGAGATACAGAGTATAGATGTAGTGATATATACAATATTAGCTAACCCTGCTCTAAAATGGATTATGCTATTGGGATCCAGTAATGTATCAAGTATTTCTTTTACTTATGTAGTCATTGCAGTGATGAAACATACTATAATTAACCTTAACTGCAAAGGGACACAAACATTACAGTGAACACAAAAGAGGAAGAAAATAGAGAGTGGTGGTCTATGGCCAGTTCTCGGCGACTGAGCTCCAATAAGGCTCTTGAAGTGTAGTTCAAGTGAGTTTGTTCTCTTCATCCAAAAGCAGACTAACAGGTTGATTAGCATCTCTGTATAGCCATCATATACATATAATAGCTAATGGTGTCTTGCAAATTACAGAATTCCAAAATAATCATGTTGTTATGCCTGATTCTTCCTATCCTGGCTAGCCTTGAATTGAAAAGTTGATAAGCAGAAAAAGTGACAAAGTTTATATATAATACATAATTTTTATATAACCAAGGCCAGCGACACCATTAAGGCCAATTAGGTATTTGAATAGGGCTCAGATCAGCCACCGGCATTCCCTTTCTAAAAACAGACAAGAAGGTTTAAGACCCAACATTTCAGCTGTGTAGCCTTCAATAAGTATTGAATGATGTGAGTAGTTTATACTAAACATTTCTGATGCAACATTGAGCAGTGCTGACAATCCCAAATGATGATGAGGAAATATAAAAACTGATCCTGGCTATAATATATTAGAACTTATGCTGGTTAATTCTAGCTTATAGATTTTACAATTAAAATTATTTTAAAAATTTTACATTTTATGATAGATACTTTATTAATCCCCAGGTGGAAATTCACATACTCCAGCAGCAGCATACTGATAAAAACAGTATTAATTGATGTCATTACAGCGCAATTTCGTGCTTATTTGTATAGGCACTACTGTTTGGAATCACTTTCATTGTAGTTGTTGGCAGCAGCATGTGTGGTGTGCTGCATGTGATTTAGCGTGCATAGGTATGACTTCATCACACAGTAGCTATTTAAGATGGCAGCGTGCCACGTGTGGCATCCAAGTTCTTGGATGAAAACAAAACAACAAATGATGAACTTTTTCATAATTACTTAGTCTTTTTGAATTTTGGTTAACGCTTTGGTTTTGGTGTTTGGTATTTGACTGGTTTAAATTTTTCTACATTTAACCCCCCTTTCTGTTTAATAACCTATCTTTTCGGTTAACACCAAAGCTCTGTTTATCTTTGCGAGCTCTATTTTTAGCCAATTTTCTATCTGGCTACAGTAAATCTCTGGCCGTGCCAGAATGTTGCACTATATAGGGCTAGAAATAAAGTAGGAGGCAGGCAGTGTTTGTCCTTGAGTGAATCACTTTACTGTCATGTATCAACTCCTTGCTTTGACATTAAGGAACTTTTCCAAATATTTTTTTTCATTTTTCAGGTAATTACAGACCAAAGTCTTCAGTTTCTGCTAGTTACTCAGGTGCTACTGAATGTTTGATCAGTAGATTAAAAAAAAAAGGAAACTTTGATATTAAGCACTGCTGAGGAATTTGCCTTGTGCTGCTTTCATGAAAGGGAGCTTTTTTGAAAGCTCTGTTTTTAGTTTCTGGTTTTCAATAGTCGAATAGAGTCAAGTTTTTAACTGAAGAATAATTCTGTTTAGAGGTCTAGGTTCATTGTAATTTGTTATTCCTGTATTGTTGTTGATTTTGCTGTTGTTCACATTTTTTATCATATATTATTCTTTGACATATTACACAAGATGTAAAATGATTCAACCCACATCTGTTAATTTTTCATTTGAAATCATGTATTTATAAAGAAATAAGATTATGAGATGAAATTAACATTGCATAAGGATTTTACATCATTCTAATTAAAAAAAACAACATGGTGCTTTAGCTTGCTCTTGACCTACCGCAGAAAATGACAGCAATATGAAATTAGATGTAGGATACTTCAAAGTAATCTCTTTGACACGCACCAGTGCTGGAACCGTGTTGGCTTACTTTATTGATACAAGTATTCAGTTTATGCATTTAAGAAAAGATGAGGCGATTTCTTCTCACACAGACTCCTTTATCTTTTTTTCCCCATCAAAAGATTTTAAAAAAATCTCTTGTACTAAAACCTTGCAGTCCTTGACTGAAAGATCACTTCTCTTTACGATTAGACGTGTGCCACAATGGAAAGCGAACATAGTATACTGTTATGTGTACATTAGATTGACTCCTTAGGTTATCCAACTTGATCTAATGATGGATTCCAACATTTTATAACAACTGGCTTTAATGGTCTTATTATAAACAGCTCTTTTGATTGTGGGCAAACAGGGCATCATTACTGCTTTGCTGCCTTTTATACTTGAATATTTTAAACATTGAAATGAGAACTGACTTTTAAATCTTGAGCAGATACCATACAATTTTCTTGTATTTACAGAACTAGATTGCTTATTTATTCATTACTCAGTGAATACATAAACAAAAAAATGTATCACCTTTGGCCCCAGAATTGACCAGAAAAAAGTGTGAAGTGCCCACAAGGTGGCGATGTGACCACAAGAAGCAAATTCATGAACATCTAAAAACAAATGAAGGATGTTGAGTAAAGAGGAGCATCAGTAAACTTCTGCAAACCGCAAAATAGCTTTAATTTCTGGAACACAATATTCTTTTTGTACCATGTGACATTTTTCCCTATGAGTTTTTGTTTTTTTGTAAATAAGTCCTTTTATTGATTTAAAAGGAAAAAAGGTATTCATTTGAACAAAACCTCAAATGCAAATACATTCTAAGTATAAATTTCTCCACTTGGTTTGCTGTTGTAAGTGCCAAGTGCAGCAATGACCTATATCAAGGACAAATGCACATTACAAGGAATGATTTTTTTTTCCCAATTTGAGAACCTCTTGCACAGTCTTTGGTTAAATAGAACAGATCTGTTGCTTGCTTTAATAATAAAACTAAGTGTCTTCTAAGTGTTATAGATTCTTAGGATAACTTGTGTACCTAAATGACTATGCCTGTTAGCATCATATATACAATGTTCTTTTCAACTAATGCTGTTGATGATTTCGGCTGTGCTCCTTGATCACTTCAGAAATGCCCTCTGCAATGATTTCTAGATTTCTCCTGATGGGTCCACGTGTCCCAGCAGTACTCCACCTCAGGGCCTTTCTAACAGGAACAGCAGTCCTGTGGTAATAGTTGATTTTACTCTAGCAGATTCATGAAATCATACTTATTTCATATAAGAGGTCATTCAAGCAGTGTCTAGAAAAGGTGGAGCAGTTCCTTGTGCAGTACAATGACAGCTGGCAAAAGATAACCTTATATGATACTGTCAGTAGCAGTGCACTTGGACCATTCTGTGGCTGGAACTACTTCTGTTTATCCGGAATCTGACACAGAAGCATTGTGCTTTTCTCGGCTACTACTTCTAGAAAGTCCAGAGTGATTCCAAAACAGAGACGGCCTTCAGGACAAATGAGGGATAGCATGATTACACAATGATTCACAACTGCATGGACCAGAGTTTCTGTCTTGGTCACCGTTTGTGCAGAGTTTAGGTTTTCTGGCTGTATTTCTATCACATCTTATATCCGTGATACATACATGTTAGGTTGTTTAGCCTAATGAGCCACCCTGTCAGAAGAAGGTGTACATCTACCACTAATTCAGCTGTTCACCACTATCTTTCCCCTAAATTAACAATCTTTGAGCTGTTACCTCTGGGTCAACTGCCCAGTGGCATCCAGTAGGATAATTGGGAACTCTCACATTGAAACATTGTTTCTGTTATTTCTATGCCTCCAAAATGTTCACTTCTGTTATTAGGGGTAATAGCATCAATAATTGATGATGCCTACATTACACTGTTGGTGGTTATTTAAGATTCTACTGCCAGTGATCTTCCAGCTGCATGTAAGCCAATTGACTCCTTTGTTACCCTCAGTAATGAGTTTACATTCCAAATTTAATTACACATTCTAAAAAACATACATTTTATTAAAAAGCCACTCAGTATAATGTCCTTTTTTGATTAAAAAAAAAAAAACATTTCTTTGTTAGTTTCTCACACAAACCACTGGTTCAGAGATTTCCCTGGCTCTGGAGCAAAGGACTCTTCATGTTATCTGCACCTTTTATATAGAAACACAGCACACTTTTAATTTTCCATACAGGCATGCCAAAACATTTTTTTCTGACCTCCCTTTTCAGTTCATTAAGAGTGCAAACACCTTGTAATGTCTTAGAGATATAAACATTAGTGCCAAAAATGTAGATAAAGTGTTTTATTAAGTTTTGTCTTTACAAAGTCTGCTTAATAATTTGCTTGGCCTGAAAGGCAAGAGCTAAAGTGTCACTGCTTTGGCCAGCTAATTAGGAATACAGTATGTACTATATCTGATTTTTCTGTTTAATTTACTTTGATACTGAATATAATAAAGCTAAAAATATTTTTTTTGCTGTTTTGTTATACAGTAGTTAGTCAAGATTAACTTGCCTTATACTGTATGGTACTACAATTTAGTGTTTGAAGTGGAAAAAAGTCACGGGATGGTGCAATTTATGTACACAACCACCTATTAGCAAATCCAATTTTTCAAAAACTGATTCCTCCAAAAACCTGAAACGGTCATATAGGTAAGTGGTTCTTAACCTTGATTCCTCCAAGATCCAACAGTGAACTATGAGAATATTTGAGGTCCCCTACACAGGCCATGATATTTCCCCTCTTTTACTTTTGCTGCAGGTGCTTGTTTTTTGCACTTACATTTATTAACAACATCGTATTGGCTGCTACTGCTATTTTAGAAACCATTTCATACAGAGCTTCTGTCTTTAGTTATTTTTTAAATAAGTTATTTTTACTGGTACTTAAGTTTCTTAATCACAATATAAAATGAGTTGGCATTCTTTAGGGATGAATAATAACCAGTAATTACCCGAATACAGAATATATCACAGCAGATATTATTGATAGTAAAGTGAGCAGCTTTTGCTAAGTATTACCTTTTAAATTTTACAAAAATTACTTATTTCTGAAAATGTTATTTTTAAAATACATAATCGCTGCAGACTTCCCAAAAACCCCTATAACTTTTTTCTGCCAACAACAGCACATTTAACACAATTGGAAATGCAATTGTGTTTTCTCTCCTCATACAACAGTCAAGTCGGTGACAGCAGTGGGGTAAGCAGCAGATGGGTGGCACTAATCCTGAAACTATTTAAGATTTAAAAAGTGAGCGCAGTGATGAATGTGGAGTGTAAAGTTAACCATATTCTTTGAGTTTATTACCTGTTTGGCATCATGACTCCTAACCAAGATGAAAATGATAATGGTGAAGGTAGCTTTTTCAGAACTAGTTGACATTAAAAGTAATGTTTCTCAGGCTTCAGTGGTGGGGACGCTTCTCCTTTTAAAATACATAAATGATCTAGACAGGAATATAATCAAACTGGTTAAGTTTGCAGGTGATACTAAACTAGGTGGAAGGACAGATGATGTAGAATCATCTGACCTGTTACAGAGGGACTTGGCAGCATTAACAGATTTGTGGCAGATGAAATTTAATCGAAGTAAATGTAAAGTGTTTTATATGTAGGAAGTAAAAATGTTAGATTAGAATATACAATACAAAATATGAATTTGAAAGTTCACCTACATGAGAAGGACCTACAAGTTATAGCGGACTCATAACTACATATAACATCCAGGCAGTGTACAAATGCAGTCAAAAAAGGTAATAGGACGTTAGGTTATATAATTTGATGTGTGGAGAGCAAGTCAAGGGAGATTATGCTTAAATTATATAAAGTGTCCTCACCTGGATTATTGTGTAGAGTTTTGGTATCCAAAATATAAAAAGGACATAGCAGCACTAGAGAAAGTCCAGAGGAGAGCAACTTAGCTGTGAGCTATGAGGAGAGATTGAGGTAATAGAAACTTTTCAGTTTAAGAAACTGAGATTAAGAGGATTGTAATATTTAAAATTATGAAAGCAATTAACACAGTAAATCCCATTTTTATTACTTTATAACACAGGACATGTTTGGAAACTTAAGGGCAAATTTTGTACAAATGTTTTTCTTCACACAATGAACCATAGACTCATGGAATAAATTACTCAGGAGTGTGGTAGAGACTAGGATTTCAAATCTTGACTTGATGCTGTTTAAAAAAAATTTAGAGCAGCATGGATGATCTTGTTTGAATAAACTGCCTGTTCTCGTCACAATTTCTAATGTTATAAACTTAGTGGCAGTGTGGTGTGACGGCTTCTTTTCATTTTTTCTTGTTGGATCATTATGAGCAATCCATTCTCATTTAAACTACACGCCAGCAGCTGTAGTGCGAACAGTGGATATTGGATATATATTTTAATAATAGGAGTAAATGTATTCCAGCTCAATTATATACAGATAAAATCTATAAAATGAATGTTACGGAAAAACTGACAGCTGTTTTGCGATGTCGGTAACATACTTTGGATACTGATGGAAATTGGCTGCTTTAAAAGAGACAAGTTTGATACCTCTGCTGTAGCTTGCTTGTTAGCGATACAAGTATTTTGCTGTAATTTTGCCACTTGCCAGGTGTGTGCAATTTATTTATTATTGGTATTGATAGTAAAACTTGGCAAACCAATTAAGTTGCCTTTGAGTCATATCATAATACTGTTACCAAGTTTTAATGCAGTATTTTTATTTCACTTTAAATCTAACAGAATCCTACAGGGCTTGTTTTCCAATTGGTGACCTGCTGGGGGAAAAAAGTTCACAGAAATAATGTGGTTTTGAATATGTATTATTTATTGTGGTCGAGCGACCAAACATGCAGTGTTACTTTAGCACCCTTTCTATCTAATACTAATAGTGCCATTCCTTAAACTTCAACTTTGCATCCTCTGTACTGCACTAATACGGTGGCTTGCTTTATTAATAGACTAAATTCCTGTAGTGTATACCCATACTTAAGCTATATATTCCCAACTGACCGTGAATATTTTTGGTTATCTCAGGTCACTTATGATTTGATCCTTAGTCATGCACAATTCACAGAATAAAATGTGTGGTAGGTAATGTGACAGAACTCTGCTCAATTAAGATTAAAGGCTAAAGGCTCTCCTGTCCTGCTGAGTGAATCCTGCATAAAAGGTTGGAGAATGAATGCCTGAAATTGATTTGTTCCAGCTTTTGATAGGAGTTCAGGATGTGTCATTAGAGTAACAGGAGGGAGAAGACATTATGCTGGAGTCTTGTAAAGGTCAAGCAAGGAGATGCACCTTAAAAAATCGGTAGGAATTAAGATAAATCAGTCCAGTTGTCTTATGTCATGGTGTGGAATCTGTACTTTCCAATTAAATGGATTTATTAGTAGATTGTTATTGACTGATTTAAGAAGTTTCTTTCATTAAAATGACCCCCCTCCCTACTGACGAGTAATGATGGAATCAAACTATAGAGATGAAGGTTCAAAGTTTTAACCAACAGGCTAAAAGAGGTTACATTAACCGAATAATATCTAATATCTAATGTCCAGAAGTCCATGATACTGGGTATAACTTTTTCCCTTGATATGAATTTCCGAAATAAATATGCAGTATATTAAAGAATGCCACTTGAAATCTCTGGACAAATTGTACAAACCGTCTAGGTGACAACTTTTTTTCTTGGTTATTTATACAGTATATTTGCTTTATTTATTTTTTAAGAATGTTGAGCAGCTAATCGGATGTAGATGGCCAGGCATGCTTGTTGGTAAGCTTCTTATTGTTTGTTCTGTCTGGTGGTGTCGTTCAACACTTTTAAACAACAGTGGCACTCAGACTTGTATGCCTATCTGTTCTTTGTTCTTCTGTTAGACCACATGAACAGGGTAATGGCAGAAAAGGAGTAATCTGTCGAACTTTCAGCTTTGCTCTTTTCCTTGTGTATTACTTTTATGTATTTTCATTATTTTTTCTACATTTTACAAATTATTATAACCATTATTTTAAATTATTTCCTCTCACTTTTTTGAATTTTACCATCGTCATTATGATATTAGTAGTTGTACAGTGTAAACAGAAAAAAATTTAAATAATTAAAATTTTATTTTTCCTCTCTGGGGTGTCACCATTTGTAGCCTCTTATTTTATGGGGGTAGCCATGTTATTTGCAGCTACTGCAGTCATTGCTGGAGGCATCACAGAATGTGTCGTGTCATTGTGTTGTGATTCCAACACTGCCAAATTGCAAAAATCAAGTGAGGCCTTTAAAATGGCTCTCAGAAAACAGGCCAGCAACCTAACTAGCTTGCCCAACAATAGATGTCACCCTAGGTGAGCCTGACCCTAACAAACTGGGAGGCTTCAGGCCTGCCAAAGTGGAAGAATGGAGAACAGGCTTTTAAAGTGCAAAAGTGCAAAAGTCAGTCTCAAATCTCAAAATATGTCTCACAAGAGGAAGTACTGTGCAACTCTGGCTTGTAAAGCGACAAATCCCATTAGAATACTTATTAAAGAGGATTTATTAACAATCATTGCAAAACCGTAAATTCACACAAAAACAGTAAATTCAGAGAAGCAATTCAAAATGAGAACTCGCCAAAGCACCAAGTACAATCAGTGAACAGTGAGGGACTGTATTTCTAATATGGCTTTATGGGGCTGTGAGCAGTCCTTCAATAGTGATGTACAGGTGGTCCTGAATCTTGAGAAATGACCCAAAAAACACAGGTAACACAGACATTTAAATAAGCAGTACATACATTTTTTCTCAAACATAACAAAAACAATGATACATTTAAACGTGAAATTATAAATGAACAGAACAATATTAACAGCAATAAACATACTAAATGATTCTGCCCATTTTTCACTGATGTACTTCCGACTTACGCCATAATGTTTGGAGAGAAGACTCTGCCTATGGAGTACTCTCTTCCAATGGTCCAGGGAAAAAGTTTTCTGTTTTGACGACATGGCAAAGTCTTACCAGGACTGTAGCCTGTTGCCCCCAAAGATGTCTTTCAGAACAAATTTGCCGGGTTTGTTGGTGACCTTGTTCACTGAATTATTTCCTAAAAATTCCCCTTGTGGCTGGCTTAGGCAAACTCCCCTCCCCACTATGTGCTCCATGATGCTCCATGATGCTTTGCAAAACAAAAAAAAAAGCTTCCCAATACTTTAAATGCACACATTGCATATGGCCTTGCAACCCGCCCCTTCTTCCAGCCCTCCACTATGATCTGCGCTTCTCTAATCCTTAGGTACAAAAGATGCAAAGCCTGCCCATCTATGCTTGTTCTATGAAAGTCGTGGCATGATGCATCTGTTTGCCTTTTACAAATGGAGTTACTGTATAGACTAAATGTTGTACTGTAATGATCTTTAAGTATTCACACATTTTATTTTTTACTTGACAAACACTTTTGTTAAGTGAAATGTAAAAGTTGTACTACAAAGTTTAAAAAAAAAAAATACACAGCAAAATTTTAAAGCAAATCACAAGAAGTGTAGGCTTCATTTTAAATAAGCAAACATACAAGTTGTGGAAGGTGGGTTAAGTGTACGGAGCAACCCGATTTCAGAAGTTTGTAGTGCAGGATGCTGTTCCAGTGGTCAAAGAATAGCACACAATATTAACCTACACGAGATTCTTTTCCCATTTTACAAGTCCAGCAAAAATATAACACATGTAACATTAATACTTATTTTTCATTTGTTTTTGGAATTATGAGTTAAGCCAGCATCCTCCAAAAGACACATATTGGTTGAGGTAGCTTTCCTGACAAAAAATACCATTTAAAATATCTATTTTAAAGCTGTTATGATAATAAAAGCAAAATCAAATATGGAAGTTATTTCCCTTCCTGTTTAATGAGAACGGAGACCAGATTTTGTTTGCTACAATGAGTGCTTAATGGCTTTAATATTAAACAGCAAATCAGGAATCTCAGATTCAAGTGTGAAATGGAACAGGATTAGGAGCAAAATGCTACTTTTAGTATGCTGGAGAAGTGCTTAAAATCTGTTATTTCACCTGTCAATCAAAAAGCAGAGCAGTACAGTAGAAAAATCTGCCTGTTTTATAAATGACAATCCAAACTAACTTTTAAAAATGATATAAACTGTGATCATAGAAGTGAAGTGCAAAATACAGAAGTACTGTAGCATAGCGTCTCTGGAGTAACATAATGCTGAGATTAGTGTAAGGTAAAATAAAGAACTGTCGTTTCTCAATTGAATGTCAGTGTTTGCATTCAAATGAATTTTTCATATAGACAACAAACATTGCTATTCAAGTATAATTCTTCTTTCAGCCCTAATACTTACTTGAAATGTGCTTCAAAAAATAAGTAAAAAATTCCTTGCTTCACAAGCTCTTAATGTACTCATATATATATATTTATATATATATATATATATATATTTATATATATATATATTTATATATATATATATTTATATATATATATATATATATATATATATATATATATATATATATATATATATATATATATATATATATATAGTAATCCCTCACTACTTCGCGGTTCACTTTTCGCGGATTCACGACTTCGCGGGTTTTTAAATACAAGTGATTGCCCGCCTATCGCGGAAGTTATGTTCCAGACCCATCAGCAACAGGAGAAAATCCGCGATATGGAAAGACCATATAAATAAACATTTTTATAGTTTAAGCCTTAAAATACCCACCCCACATGCTTTAAACACATGTAAACTTATAAAACACACTTTGTTAACACATATGATATGTGGATGTCGGGCTAAGGATATGAGTAACATCTCACTGTTATAAAACATTTTAACCTCACGCAAGACAAGACAGTGAGACAGGAAAATTGGTGATGTACATGCTTTTAAATTATTGACAGGCAGAGCGACAAGCAGCACAAAGCCAGCACAAAGTCCACTTCTCCTTAGCGTTCATTCAGCTCCCCACCCCCTTGACAATGCGAGCTGCGCCTCCGGGGAGGGGGGTTTGAGCGAATGTGCGTTCAGCCCTCACGCGCACACACACACACACTCCTCCTTCCTAACACGCAGAGCGACAAGCAGGCATTTTGGCAGAAGCAGCACAAAGTCCATTTCTGCTCAGTGTGAGTTCAGCTGCCCCCCTTCACAAAGCGAGTGCAGACACATTGACGTCTGATCGCTGCGTGCAGTATTTAAGAATGTAGAAAGTGTTTAAGAGCATAGGAAGTGTTTATAAGAGTGTGGGAAAGGTTAACAAGAGAGTGAGAAAGGTGTATAAGAGTGTGGGAAGGGTTTATAAAGCCTTAAAATATGTATAAATAATAAAATAAATACAGGTCGCTACTTCGCGGATTTTCACCTATCGCGGGGGGCTCTGGAACGTAACCCCCGCGATAGGTGAGGGATTACTGTATATATATATATATATATATATATATATACAGTGCATCCAGAAAGTATTCACAGCCCGTCACTTTTTCCACATTTTGTTATGTTACAGCCTTATTCCAAAATGGATTAAATTCATTTTTTTCCTCAGAATCTTAAACACAACACCCCATAATGACAATATGAAAAAAGTTTACTTGAGGTTTTTGCAAATTTATTAAAAATAAAAAAACTGAGAAATCACATGTACATAAGTATTCACAGCCTTTGCTCAATACTTTGTCGATGCACCTTTGGCAGCAATTACAGCCTCAAGTCTTTTTGAATAGGATGCCACAAGCCTGGCACACCTATCCTTGGCCAGTTCCGCCCATTCCTCTTTGCAGCACCTCTCAAGCTCCATCAGGTTGGATGGGAAGCGTCCGTGCACAGCCATTTTAAGATCTCTCCAGAGATGTTCAATCGGATTCAAGTCTGGGTGCTGGCTGGGCCACTCAAGGACATTCAGAGTTGTCCTGAAGCCACTCCTTTGATATCTTTGCTGTGTGCTTAGGGTCGTTGTCCTGCTGAAAGATGAACCGTGCCATGTGCCTTTTACTAAGGAGTGGCTTCTGTCTGGCCACTCTACCATACAGGCCTGATTGGTGGATTGCTGCAGAGATGGTTGTCCTTCTGGAAGGTTCTCCTCTCTCCACAGAGGACCTCTGGAGCTCTGACAGAGTGACCATCGGGTTCTTGGTCACTTATTATGACAATCCATATTTACAAGTGCACACAAACCCCTAAAGTTCCCACAAGTCCAGGCCCTCAACACAAATGCCTCACTTGCCTCACTATTCAGGCCGCCTCCTTGCCTCTCCTCCAAGAGATGATATAATATCATCTAAATCTGTTAAGTAGTTCTCTCTTGAAAAGCAGACAAGCGGTATTTTCTATAGATATATAATAAGTTAAAAATAAAAAAAAATCGTACATACACACTTTTTATTTATTTTTAACTTATTGCTAGTTTGTGGAAATATGTTATTTGTGGTTCTGTCTATGCCTTTTGTTGTTTGAAGTGGTGCAGTGCTTAGTAGATTGTCCAGTTCAGATAAATCCTTAGCACTAAAGGGATTTTGTCCACTACAGAGCTCCAACATTGTCTTGGAGAATAAAAAGTGTGTTTCCCTAATGCATTAAGTAAAGTAAAATACATTACTTTAAATTTTACTTTAACGCTTTACCTGATATTGCTTGTCACAACCACAATTGCTGAGTGATCTTTCTCCATGCTCAGCCTAGTAAAGAATATGTTCAGATCCACAATAGGACAGGAAAGACCATTTTACTGTAATGTGACCTGACCAAGGATTTGTGTTTTGTTTTTTTTTTTGCAAAGAAATCCAGAAAAGTGCAGAGTTGAAAAGTAAGCATTTGTGTTTGTTGATATACCGAATGACCTATGCAGTATTTGATATTCCTGCTTTTGTAGTTATTTGAAATAGGCTTCTATGGTTGACTTTTTAAACCTTGGTTTGTGATGTGTACTTGTCATTTATGTAGCAGTGGCTAATTAAAAATATAAGCTTTGATGCAGCATATTTGGTCACTCATAATTTCAGAGAGTAAGCCCTTTTTATTTTTTCCTCCAGATTCTCTGAAGTCCATTTATTTTTAAGGTCTGTCATAATAAAAGCTATTCCCTGAGGCAAGACTGATAATGACCCTACACTGCATTATGGACTCCTACTTTAGATGCATGGAGAGACTGGGTGGCAGTTTTTCAGGCATCAGTCTTTGTTCCAATTCCTTTACATGTTTTACATATAAGACATGACTTTATTTTTTGCAGTGTCTTCTTAGCAGTGTTTTGCTTCATTAAATACCATTTATTAATTGTAGAAAGGAATTAATGAACATCTTGCTCTGTCTATACTTGCCACCATTACCAGAAAAACACATGATACTCTGTCAATAATCAACAGACAAGTTGTGTCACCAACACACCAATAACATTCCAATCGGTATAAGTTAATATTTGACCTTTACAGTAAAATAAAGAAAACATTCTTTTGCACATATCACATGGTATAGTCATTATTTCACTTTTGCTGCAATGGAGAACAGTTTAAAAAAAAAAAAAAAAAAAAAAGACGACTGCTTTTTTTTTTCTTTCTTTTTGGCTTGTACCATTTGTGTGACAGAAAGCAGACACATAGGTCCCAGCTGACTGGCACAGGGCACAAGATAAAAGAACCAGGTTGGCAATGCATGTTTACCGAAAGAACTGATAGCTTTTGGATTAATCAGGACTCATTTGTGATAAGAAAGGCTTTTGGAGAGAAGTGGAAATGTCTGAAGGGCACTTGAACATGGTGAGTGAAGGCAAGTTAAGGGCGTCATGCCACCTGGATTTTCAGCTTTTCTTGGTAAAAGACAAAAGTGAATGTGAAGAAAGGAGTCTTTTTAGCAGTCGTTAATATAAACATTTCCCTTGGATCTATTAATAGCATTCACAATGTCAAAAATGAAAAGTGCTTCACAAGTGAAGGTGAAGAGGTTGCTAAAACAATAACAAACATTAAAACTATAACATGGTAAAAAAAAATGTGTGAAATTAAAAATGGAAATAAAAAGTAAAGGTTTGCCTAGTATTTTATACTAGAGTGAAAACTGATTTGGTTAACACTGTCAGTTTGACTTGGTATGCATTCTTAATTTCCTGTTCTGTAATTTATTTACTTAGCTGTTTGCAGTGTTACCTTTATTGGAACAAAAGAAAGCATATCTGAAAATACTTAATATTATCTAGTTTTATTTTTTCATGATCTACAAAATATATATGTCACTGTGCATTTCCATGTACCTTATTAAACTGTATTACCAACAAGAAATTGATCCTTATGAATGATGAAATTTGCTGCAGAAAAACAGCTCATATTGAATCTTTTTACCCTTATGCTTTCTCCTTGGATGCCTTGTATGTTTTCTTTGTTTAAGCAGAACTGGTTTGGATGAGATTTATTGCATTGCAGTGTAGGAAGACTTTTGTGATCATGGCCTTTTAGTAAATATAACTCACTCAGTAAGCAGACTATGAGCAGCTTACTGGAAAAAAGTTACCAACTGTCTGTCATTCCAAATCTTTATGGTGTGTAATACTTCTTCTGAAAAGTGCTATCGAGAAATGGTCCTTCAGATTAGTTTATCTTTATTGCCACTTTGGTGCACTCCACCCTTTTACTGTACAATAGATACATGTGTACTTTGACAGTGTGCGCTCACCTTTTGTTACTTGCGCTAGATTTTCACATTTTTCATATAACTACATTTTTTTTGCCACTTTCTCAACTTAGGGTTAAATTGGCAACTTTATTTTAGTTTGTGTTCATTTACTGTATGTAGCTGGTTTTAATGCATCCTCACTTTCAAAGGACCTTGTATGTGGAAATGAAATGCACGGCAGCTTCACTGCAGCTCAGTTTAGAAGTTTTTTTTTTTTTTATTTCTACTTTTCATTTTACCTGGTGTTTGAGTTCAAAACAAATGGAATAACAAATATGGTGAGTTGTACATATCTACATCTACAGTTCAGCTTTACAAGGACTTTATGTAACAGCATACTTTGTGCACTAGGTGGTAGTTATGTCAACTAAATGGGTCAGATGTAATGTTTATGTGTAGTGTACCTTTTCGCATTAACTATAACTAGTTAATGTTATAGTAAATGCTATGAAGCTTGTACACTTATGTCTATTTCCTGCTACACTGTATTAAACGCAATACGCCGTGTCAATTCTAGTTTTGACTTCTCTGTCAGAGGTACTGGAGTGTCCAACTGATTTTTCCACATACATCACTTATTGGAGTGCTTGTGTGTGTTGATTCTAGCAGAATCTTCCTGTTGCACTTGATTAATTTTGAAGAATGTTCAATCCACACATGAACCATGGTTTTCAGGACTATAAAATGTAGCTAAGACTACCATTTATTCTGTGTGATGGCGGCCATGTTCTGAAAGACTAAAAAGGAAAGAAAAGACTGATATTGGAAAGATGGAAAAATGGAAAACAGAAAAAAAAATCTGCTTTTGATGTTATTGTAAACCTAAAGATATGGATACTAAGACCTGGGTGCTACCAGAAAAATGTCCTATCAGGAACGGCACAGAAAAGGAAAGGGACTAGGAGAAAAATGTGATCAGAAACAGGCCAAACAGGGAGATGAAGCCAACCAAATCATTAAAATACAGAGCCCAAGATGGGAATTAGAAACCAAGAAACAAGGTCAAATACCGGGAGATCTAAATAAATCTGAAGAAATAAAGCACAGAAAGAGATTTGGGATCCTAAAGTTGGATGCCACGGCATCATTTAAGATGACATTTAAACCAGTCACCTATACAGATATCGTCCGTGCAGTGTCTTGCACAGAATGCTGGGATGTTCCCATCAGTTTCGTAGATGCAAACAACACAACGATAATCAAGATACAAGATAGTACTACATTAAATGAAAAAATAAATGGCTTTAAAACAAAGCATTTAATTAGAAAACTGATGAGAAAGTTAGTTTTGGTGGTTTTCTAGATTCTATGTAGTAGATTGTGACTAGAGACATTAAAAAGACCCCCTAAAAAATAAATGTCTCAACAGAAACAGACATGACATCACATCCTGTCCCATGATTAGCAATGGCTCAGAAAACTTGGTCATTGAAACCAAATTTCAAAATGATGACAATTGTGATGAAACAAAATAGTGTCCTGAAAAACAAAACAAAAAAATAAATTAAAACACATACAGGGAAATAGCCAAGTTGTGTTGTGATTGCTAGGTACTAAAACTCAAAAAAGACCTTAACTCTCTAAAACAGGCCTGAAACTCTGAGTAGGCCACAAAGTAGGACCTGTGGGCCTTAAAACTTAAGTAGATGCTGAACCTTAAGCAACAGGCTTGGAGCCTACATACTCGTGGGGCCAGAACTATTAATCTCAAAGGGGAGAAATGAGTCAAAAAACATTGGTCATGGAGAAGACACAACTATAATATTTTATAGTAAAGTTTATTCATAAAAGTGTTGCAAATCAAGTTTATTATAGTTAACTAAAACTAAAATTAAAACTGAAACTATTATAAAAAACCATTTTCATAAACTGAAATAAAATAACAAAACATGAAATAAAACTAATGAAAACTAAACAAAACTATTAAGGTAGCTGGAATGACAAACTGAAATAAATTTTACTAAAAATATTTTTAGTTTCCATTTTTGAATGAATATTCTTGCCGTTAGTTTAACTCTTGTAACTTAACTCTAAAACAGAAAGTAATCCACCACGTGCTGCTCGCATATTTTCATCCAGTAAAGTGTGTGAAATAGAAAGTGATTTACTGTGCTGCCTTCCTTTGTGCTTGTTGTACAGTATATCAAGATGTAATTCAAATGTGTGAAATTGGAATGTGCTGGTCAACAAAACTTTTACCATATGGACAGAAAAATCATGAGTGAGTAATGTTTCAGTTTATTTCTCAAGTGCCTGCGTATTATTGACAATAATTCACCTGCCACTTTGCGCAGGAGAAATCATTTTTGAAAATTAAAATTGCACTGATAGAGAGACTGACTAGGTCATCATACAAGATCAGAATATTGTTGCTGACCAATCACTTTTGCTTTAATAAAAGTAGTTTAACAATGAAGTGATACAAACCTTATAAAATTCCTGAGCTGGCAATGTCTCCACTGAATTACAGGTAGGTAGGCGAAGAGAGTGTGCCAACTAGTGAAAACCTAAACATACTAATGTCTTTTTATTTATTCTGTATTTATTCATTTATCTTTTATAGTTTAGATTCACAGCTCAAAATACCTGATATTGTGAAAAAAATCCAGTAGCAAAATTAGGTTTTAAAATATTTGTCCCTTTTTTCTAATTTTCTATCCCTGTCTCAAAATAGTTAAAATAACATTATTTTTGTTCTTAACATCAGCCATATAATACATATTGCATACGAGAGATTTTTCTTGCCTTGCATCCAAACCTACTGGGGTAGGCACCAGGTTTCTTGCGATCCTGCTCTGGATAAACAGGTTTATATAATGTACTAGGGGGCTCCGCCCCCTGCTCGCTTCGCTCGCCAACCCCTGGTGTTGGGAATGACAAAGAGCGTGA
The DNA here is from genome assembly GCF_900747795.2 of Erpetoichthys calabaricus. Classification (NCBI taxonomy): domain Eukaryota; kingdom Metazoa; phylum Chordata; class Cladistia; order Polypteriformes; family Polypteridae; genus Erpetoichthys; species Erpetoichthys calabaricus. Next base: position 148,046,649 of record NC_041401.2, on the reverse strand, counting down.
TGTATGAATGAGATATAGAATAGTGTGAAGGTGTAGATGATGCAAATAGAAATCAAACAATACATTGTGTGGCACAGTGTAAAGGTTTATTTGAAAATTTCTTTGTACATGCCGTTTAAGTGTAAAAGGTAATTCCAGGTCAGAACTTGTAATGTCAATGAAGATGGTTATTGTTGTGATCAGAGTCAAGTTTGTCAGAGCTTAGAAAGAGTTGTGTCTCTCCAGGAAGTAATGGAATGACTTGGGTATTTATGTTTTCCACATTAATATTTTTTGGACATAATATAGTGCGTTGTGTTAAAAGGGGCATTTGGTCTAATGAGATTGCTGTTCCAAATCTGTCTGTCAATAAGTCGTCGCAGATAAAGGCTTGAGGAATTGTAATAATATGTGGGTGAAGTCCATCTGTATTGGTGAGTGTACCATGTCCCAGTTGTAATAAGCAATTATTATGATCTGGTTCTGGACATCGTATCTTTTTTACTAACTGTATCTTTTGAAAGCAATGCCAATTGTCTGCGTATTTTAAAGTGCACTGAACAATAGCTGAGCGCATGGCATGTGGAAGAATAGCTAAGCACTGTCTAAAATCTCCTCCTAATAAAAGTACCTTTCCTCCAAAGCGAATATTATTATTCATAAACGTTTGTAGAAGTTTATGAATGGTGTTGAGTAAGTGACTGGATGCCATTGTACATTCATCAATAATTAACATTTTTGCAAGACGGATGTCACGTGCAGTGCCACCGTTAATGTTCATAGTGGATACCGATTTGTAGGATCTAATGCAGTTGATAAAGATTTCACTTTCAGGTACATCGTTAGTTAGAAGCTTCTGTAGATATTCAGGATATGAATGTAAAGGAGGCAGTCTAATTTGTCCCTTTTGACAACTACGTGTAAATGTATTAGTTGTATTGCCAGTTGTTTCTTCAGGGAAGTGAACTGAATGACAATGATCGCAAATGACATTCATTAATCCGAATGAATTTTCCTGGTGTATGTTTTGCTTGTGCCGTTTGAGAGGCGCGTTTTTGCTTGTGTAGTTTTTGGGACGTGTTGTTTTGGAGCTGTAATCGATTTGCCTGTGCTGTGTGAGAAGCCTGTTGTAGCCTTCCTTGCCGTTAACGTATGTCTGAGACGGGAGGTGTTTCGTTTTGAATCCGTGCCTGTTGCGATGCAGCACTTTGATTGATAGATTGCGTCATGTGGATCTAGGTTGTAGATTTGTGCATATTTGCGTTGTTGATTTGTTTCAGGGTGTACTGTTCCAATGCGATGCATTATTTGTGCACATATGCGAAAGCAGTATGGGCCATTGCCTTTTGGTGGCCTGATATTTACTCCGGTAGATGCAAAAGCAAATGAACTATTGTAGGATCTAATGCAGTTCATAAAGTTTTTACTTTTAGGTACATCGTTAGTTAGAAGCTTTAGTTGAGCTTTGTGTTTTTGGAGCCGAGACATTTTTTCTTCTAGAAATATGGCTCCATATTATAAGTAATAAGGAGTATTGCACTCACTGTTAATATGGAGCCTTTTCTGCGGTTGAACGGTTAATAGTGCCTTATTGTAATGAGATCCACCTATGCTGCATAGTGTGAATTGTATTTGGTCCCGTTATCCGAGCGGTATCGTTTTGTACCTGTGATCGTGAATTCATGACTTGTTTGTTCTTGAGCATGAGAAATATGGATAAGTAATAAGGAGGATCGCACTCACTGTTAATATGGAGCCTTTTCTGCGGTTGAACGGTTAATAGTGCCTCATTGTAATGAGATCTACCTATGCTGCATATTGTGAACGTGTTGAGATGACGTATGTTTAATACGGACGGTTCATTTAGAAATGGGGCTTTGTGTGTCATTTGTTATTTATGTTACTGTGGTCGTGGGTCTGAATCGTCGTTTTTGTGTACGTTTCGTGTGCTATGTCCGATGTCTGTCCCGTTTCGTGTCCAATGGGCTTTGTGTGGTGCTCTTGGCTTCTTTTTTTTTGTGTTCTTGTGGCTTGTTGAATCCTCCTCTTTGTGTGTGTCCCGTTTCGTGTGCAATGGGATTAAATCCTCCTCTTTGTGTGTGTCCCGTCCGTTGCTTGTGTGTGTGTGTGTGTGGGGTTTGCGGGCTCTTTTTTTTGTGTGCCAGTGGCTTGTTGAATCGTCCTCTTTGTGTGTGTCCCGTCCGTTGCTTGTGTGTGTGTGTGTAGGGGGGTGTTTTGCTCGTGCGGCGCTGTGTGCGTCGCCTGCGTTTGACTCCTTTTTTCTGTGCTCACTCCTTTTTTCTGTGGTCTTGTCCGCCTCTCGCGGCGCCTCATTTCTTGGGGCACCTGCACAGTACGTCTTTTTGCGGCTACGGCCCATGGCCGGATGTCCCTGTGTCCATCCGGTTTAGCATTCTCGGTTAGTAATATGGATATATTGTTCCTAATCACGGATGCTGTCTCTGTCAATTTGTGCCCCTCCATTCCTCTATTACCTACTCTTGTTCTGTTATTATGGGTCTACTGTTCTTATGCATGGGCTATTCAAGTCTCACCGCCTCTAACCTTGACCCTACATGCTTGTTTTTCTTTGTTTCCCTCAGTAAAGCCAGGTGCAGTCTGCACACTAATTCAAGCCTAAGAGTCCCGTTCTTCCTAAACCTTCATGATTTTCATGATCACACCTGTCAGAACACAGTAGAATCTATTTTCTGATTTTTGATATCTTTTCAGGCCTGCAAGTGGCAAAATTTGGTCAATAAATTGCCTGAGATGGAATCCGAGATCAGTAAGGCTGGTAGAAAATAGTAAACACCCAGTATGGGAGATTTTTGAATGCAGTATTGAAGGCATTCATTATAAGCACATTGTCTTGGAGAAGGATATGTCTGTAGACATAAAAAAACAAAAAAAAAAAAACCCTCAAACTTTAAAATTCGCCTACATTTCATTACAAATTGGCCCATTCTTGGCAATAAAAGGAAAACAGTCAGTGCACATTTCTTCATCACAAATTACATAGAAAATATTTTAAATTATAAAATTCCATAAAATTGTTCGTATCTGGTTTTGATTATGCTTGGTTTTTATCAGACAAGAACAAAACCAGATAGTAAAGCATATCGTGTAGTAAGCTTCCACAAACATTAAACTAATATTCTGTCCAAACCTGTTAACTGTACAGTGCTGTGATTGTGACACTAAACTCCATAGTAGTTCTGAACCATACCATAATTACTAAAACTGAAACTAATAGATATAACAATAAAATAGAAATGTCTTCGTTTTTATTACACAAAGTTAAAACTAAAAGTATACTATGAAGGAGAACTAAAACTAAACTGAATTTCCATGTAAGGTCAGAAAAAATATAGAAATAAAAACTAATATAAAAAGGCAAAACTATAATAGCCTTTTTGCAAATACAAAATGCAAACTTCCAAGATTAACACCTTTGACAAGAGGAGTATGTCTGTCTGTTATCCAGATGATCCATTTAAGAAATATAAAATCCCAAAAGACAAGCAAAATTCAAGAAAGGGAACCTAACGATACAAGCATGACTTGTAATTCTTCTGTTCTGGGCTGTGGCCTTTCAGGCCTTCATAAAGACGATGGTAGGTTTCCACAGCTGCATCAATGGGGTCCCTTCACCTTGGACTCTCTTTATAAGAAACATGAATGATAAGTTACAGAATTAACATCAACTACAAAATGTTTAGCAATATAGATACTACTAATTGAAGAATTTTAAAATACAAAGAGAAGATTATGAAAAATATATTCAAAACACAAAAGGATAAAAATAGACTACGACAAGTTGTAAACCACTGCATTGGTTTAGAAGCTGCTTTAGCATTATGTTAATACTCTGGGGGGTTTTGGGGAAGAGCCAAATTCGTATTTTTATTTTATTTAAATGTCCATACCTGATCTGCACAGTGAACGCACCCAATTGTGTCATTGTAGGCTACCACAGTGCAAGGCTCAGAGATTTCCACATTTCCTATTACATGAACATTGGCAGTTGCTTCTTGAACAGTAGAGGACCAATCTTTCTTGTTCTTCCACTTGATCACAATCATTTTGCCTTTTGATCTGCAGTTAATGTCATACCATAGTGAAGCTTCACACTACTGAAGTCACTAAGAATAGTATGGCAGTTTTGTTTTACAGTGCTGAATGCATTAGTTTCACTATCCATGTCAAAATCTGATGAGCAATTCACGTTGTCCTCACTATTGATTTGATTCAAGCAGTGGGTCAGCTTTAGTTTGTTCTGAAACAAGCTTTATAGCTTCTCATTTACAAGCCATTGTGCGTTTTGTTGAATGCTTTTTCCCCACTCTTGCACATTGAGTTACCATAGAGTGGCAAAACATATATACAAATATCCATGGTTTGTTTTTCAGAGTGATTTTATTTTATTTACTAGATGGCATCAGAATACTGTCCAGTGTTATTCAGGCTTAACAATATCAGCCTAACCCAAGAGACGCTTGGGTTTAACCATTATTGCATGTTATTCTGAGCCATAGAGACACTTGGGCTTAACTTCCCAAGCTTTAGCCCCGAGCATTACTTGGGTTGTAAAAACAGTGCTGCAGGAATTAGTCCTGAGTGTTACTTGGGCAACAGTATAGGCGCATCTTGCGTAAGTGTTGAGCCAGAATGTTACTCGGGCAATGGTATAGTAGGTGCATCTTGAGTAAGCCGCACATCCACCATCAACACATCGAAGCAACATGGTTGACCCAGCACAAACGAGGATCAATCCACAGTGTCTTATTGGTTGACATTTTATTGAATTTAGCAGAATTCAGCTTGTAAATGTGCAGTATGCTGTTCAAAAGCTGATCAGTTTGAAAAGTAAAGCTGCAAGAAATCATACTACTATTGTCCCAACTATGACACTGGATTGTGTATGTCACCCTGTTTCAAGATATACCATACACAACACATTTTGACAGTGTGTATGTATGTACTATATGTGTGCGTGTGTGTATGTATATCCAGTATGTGTGTATGTATATAAGTGCGTATGTATATGTATTACACTTGTCTACATACATTTAGTGTTTTGCACATTTTACAGTAGAAATTTCATAAAAATTTATGAAACATGCAATGCTTTGTACATGTGTTTTCTTTTTTTCCCAAGAAAAACAATGTAATGCTAAAGAGGTTGAAGTCAAGGAAGTTAACTTTGGAACTGAAACAGGTCAGTGAGTAAACTAGCAGTAATGCCAGAAAAAGACTGGTTCTTTGGATGTATGTAGCTTCTCTGCCTTATAGTAGATTTTAGGTATAAAGATGACAGACTATAATATACAAAATACATCCTCATTTTAATTTTATTGTTTTGTTTCCAGAAAATTCAATGTTCTTTTTTCAATTTGCCAATTTTTACTTAGTACCTCTCTTTTTGTCTTTGTTTTTGGAGCTGGTTATTACTCATGAGGTAAATATTACTATTTACTTAGATGGGCATTCAGGGGCCTGAGTAGGTCAATAGCAAGTGGCGAACCCCCTGGGGAAATTTGCTTTAGCTGACTTACTGTATTTTGATAAATTTGATTCAGAAATTGATTTTGGCTTGGTCTGGGGTATACAAACTTTGTAGTCAAAAGGTAAACATGGTACAGAGTGGACAGGCTACGAAAATGACTAAGCACATCTATTTGTACAATTTTAGTAGCATGCCTGCTGGTGGAAATGGCAGACCAACGATTTGGGAAAATCATAATGGACACAGAGATGAGAGATTACATATACAAAGCATTTTTTTGTCAAAAGCAAAGACGACAAAAATATAGATAATCAGTGCCAACTAATAAGGATTTTTACATGTTTAACTTTGATTTTTGGTTTAACTCCCTAAACAGATTTGAAGTAATGACCACATGAAAGATTGTTTTGAATTACATAGAAACTTGGACGATGTCGATAGCAGAGTGCGATGTTACATAGTGCTGACCAGATAATGACACTCATCTCCACTTCTGATCAACATATGTGAACAACAGTGCATTATTGATGACAACAGCAAGGCATTGGCCATTAGAAAATGACAAAGGGCATATAAAATGATTTTATAAAAAAAATAAATGTGTTGTTAAAAATGTATAAATAGAGGGAGAATAACAAAATAAATACATAAATATGGCAATGTTACTTTAAGGAGCAGTATCATTTGAAGCTTACTGTGATCAACTATATCTCCATAAACATTGGGATCCTTCTTTGTTCCAGATTCTGGCTTCTCCTGCATCAGTAGTAGTGAAAAGTAGTTTTGAACGTAGATGTACAATATTTTGGTAATGTAAAAACGACAGAGGTTTTAAATACTGCAATAATAAAATGCATATGGGAGGCCTGGTAATCATGTGGTTGGCACTAGTCCAGCATAGTTGGTACACATGAAGAATTTGCATATTTGGTTTTTATGTCTGGTGTCCAGTATTTCAGGGATATGGTCTGGCTTTCATAGATCTTGTAATGAAAAAAAGTTTACAAAATGAATAGACTGGTTAATTTAATTTGTACCATATAGGTAATTTAGTTAGTATTTTTAAAGTTTCTGCACATTGCAATTTTTGAAGTGTTATTATAAGTTTTCTCTCAATTACTGTCTTTCAGGTTCTGTTTTACAAATATGCTTTTATGTGTTTGCATTCTGTGATTTAAGAACAATACACGTCACTTGCATTTCTGTCAAGTTAGATGCATTATTTTTGATTGTATGCTAAATACAGTACAAGGCAAAATACAATCTCTTTCAGACAGCCAATACTGTCTTTTAAATGAAAAAGTAGCAATGATTATACTTGATTTATTTTGCTCTGTTTCAGGGTTTTCTCTGAATGTATTGATTGCAATTAATAAGAGTGTGCCAAATTGTATTTCAGACTTGTGATAAGAAATTTGATGCATTTATTTTAAAACATATGTTAAGAAAATTCCAAATACCTCTCTTCTGAATAATATGTTTATTATTGATGTCAAGTGGATTAGGAAAATTAATTTTAGTGATATTATTTTAAACATCTAACTGCTCATTTGAAGCAATAAAAGAGCAACTATACCCATAGTCTATAGAATAAGTGACAGTGATAAATGATTAGTTTTTGTATTCTTTCTGCATTATTTTTAGAATATGAAACACAGATACCAAAATGGTGCATTAATGAAGCAAAAACATGTGTTTGTTTTCACTGTGCCGATGTATCATTTTCAAACTCAGTGTTTGTTTAAGGGGATGATGAAGAGCAGAGCCATATCTCCTTTCTCAGTTAATGTAGTTGGAAATTTATCAGAGTGCAGTCTACCACAGAACACTCTCTACTGCAAACCGCTCTCCCTTCCCTAAAGTTCTGTTAAGAAGAAAATTAAAAGACTTTTACTTGACCCTCTCTTTCCCTGTTCTCTTCCCGCACAGGGAAAAGCTATTAGATTTTGGCTTAAAAAAAAAAAGTGTAGAACATTACACCATCCACTCATTATCTTAAACCACTTCATCCTGACTGGACTGGCTGTGAGCTGGAGAGTGGCCACAGAATAGAGAACTGCTGCTCACGGTGGCACATAAGCAGGTTCAGGCATAATGGGTAATTTAAAGTCATCAGTCAACCAAGATGGCATGCTTTTAAAAAACATGAGTTAAATGTTTATGTAGTACTAGCAAGCTTAAATGTATTCACCAACTTTTTTACGATTTTTTTTTTTTTAAACATACTACTTGAAGGCCAAAATGACAAACAGAAAACCTTTTTTTTTTTAAAAAAACACCATATAATTACCTGTAAACTTAGTCACCCTGAAATAGTATCATTTTGCAATCGCTATTTGAAACTTTTTTTTTTTTCTTGATCTGTGTTTTTTTTTTTTTTTTGGAAAATAAGTGTTTACTGTTGAAAAGAAATACTTTTGCCCTGTAAACTTGGTATGCTGCAATTATCACTTATGTAAAGTTAAGTGTACATTCATGTTGTGCCTGATATTTAGCTGAAATATGATAAATCAGTAAATAGTAGGTGAATTGTTAATAAATGTTTTATAATTTACAATCCTATTGTAGTAAGGCAAGTTGTTCCTTAAACTACTTGTATTAAAGCTTGCCAAGGACATTTAAGTGGGAAAGGACATGGAAGCTGTAATTAAGCACGCACCATACTGCTGACAAATTGCAAACACCAGTGGGAAGGTTAAAAATGTGAGGAAGAAAGAAATCATTAAATGTGAGTGGAAGAAGGGTACTGTCAGATGGCACTAACTTACAGTGGAATAGTGTGTCTAATGATTTGCCCAAAAACACCCAGAATGAAAAGCTAATTGAAATGATAGTGTCCAAAACAACCTCCTGAAGTAAGCCTAAAAATTAGATATTGAGATGAAATAATTTACTGAAGATCTTTGAAGTGAGAAGGGTATTTTTCTTGTGTATTCACATGTCTGTTCAAACAGGGCTTATTCATGAACTGGGTTCATTCTGGTATGATGTGTTTGAAGCAAGAGAATAAAATACATTGTTGTTAAAACCTCTAAACCCATAAACATCCCAACCCTGTAAGTAAAAAAGAACATTTCCAACAAGTTAAGAATAAAGCATCAACCTCTTTCTAGCAAGAAGCCAAATTCTACCATAATATCCAAAAAAATATTTTTTTACTGTGGAGAAGTGAGAAAAAGAAACAGTAGAAAGGTCTAAGAGGAGGTAAATATGAGGAGAAAAATGACTTTGTGGCCAGGATTGAGGAAGGAGAAGTAGAAGTTTTAGACTAGTCCATAGATGTAGGAAAACACTCCAGAACATGGGGCCAGTGACAAAATGCTCACAATGAATAGTTAGTGCGCAGCTTGTAAATTTGGATTGTGGATAGCTGAGATTTCTAAATGAAGGAATATTTTTTTTAAATGGGTGTTCTGCAATATTGGTATATTTTGAAGGAAGATCTCAATGCCATAATGAATTTAAGGAAACTGGTCTATTCAATGTTTTATGTGGTGCAGCATAAAGAGAGGAAACTTTTTGTAGGAGAGAAAAAAAAGATAAAGGTGGATAGTGAGAGGGGATGACAAATTTACTCCATAGCCCCTGAAATTGACCTAAGCTCGTGATAGAAGTAAACAGTTTTTAAAGAGTGAATGTCCAAAGACGAAATATCACCAAGGATTACCATTGCCCTGTCAGCCCAATCAGGGAATGAAGAACTTCATTATGAGAAACTAGGATGTGTGTATGCCAGATGGGAGCAGGTACCATTTGTTTGTGCTGTGACAATAAGAGGTGCTATACCAGCGCTCTGCCCGACACAGATAGACACCGGAGGCACACTACTAAAAACAAAGTGCTTTTATTTTTCTTCTCTCATGTGGAACGTCTTCCCCGTCCCCACAAGCCCACAGCACAGTCCAATAAGCACTATCAATCACAATCCCAATACTTCTTTTTGACTTCTCCTCCACTCCTCTCCAGCAAGCTTAGTCCCTCTCCTCCTGACTTTGGCTCCCGGAGTGGTGGCTGCTGGCTCCTTTTATAGCCCACCCGGAAGAGTTCCAGGTATTTGACCTATTTTCGGCTGTACTTCTGGATGTGGCGGAAGAACCTCCCACATGGGCTCAGGAACAACTGCAGCACCCCCCTTGGATCCCAACAGGGTTGTAGAGAACTCCATCTCCCATGGAGCCCTGCAGGAATCCGAGGCACCACTGCCACACAGGGGGGCTGCCATCCAGCGTCCCGGGGGAGGTACTGTTCTGACCAGGCTTGCTACCCCAGTCGATACAGAGAAGAGGCGACCCAGCCAGACAAGGACCCCGGCCGTCTGTGACCGTGCATAACAACGAAAGTTTTTTGAGGGAGTGTATGACAGGGGTTGAGAATGGACCCAAGTAAGCAGGTGGGCACCTTGCTCTAGTACTTTGGCAGTGCTAGGATTTAACCTATTTTTAACATCAGCAATGTGACCTTGAAGTGGACTAGGTGGGTTCAGGAATAAATGAGAAAATTAATTAAAATTTACAGTACACTCAACATTATGATTAGTCATTCTTAACCAGATTCTGTGATAAAACAATGAGGGGGAACAGAAGGTAAAGTCCTCCAGACTTTACAATATGACTGGTTGCATTATCCTAAGGTATCAAATTAACCTGAATTAGAAACTAGGCCTTTATTCCTAGCTTAAGTGACATCAGTCCATGTGTTTTGTTTTTCCAAGAGAGAATTATCTAATTATTATGGAATAGCTCTTCTCCAGTGTGATGTATTTCAACATACTATGAAAAGCATCTGTGATCTTTTGGTCTGCCAGTTCCACAGTTTAGTTTATGCAAACTGAAGCAAGTTTAGCCATTGGGTACTAATCTGGGATATCTGAGGTGGTTTGTCATGCAGTGTGTGCGGCAACGCGCTGTATCAGTGCATGCTCCTAACCTCTCAGTGATGATGCGGGTCTTGCTCCATGCTCCCATCTCTCCTTTGGGAGCCTTTGGAACTGACACCGTCGGTAATGTAACTGGATGAGCTGGACAATGAGGACACCAAACAAAGCAAGGGGAAGATGCAAAGTACAAACAGTGCTTTTATGAAAAACAAACAAAACAAATCCAAATAGTGTTGAAAAGAAAGCACAGTGCTTCAAAAGTCAATAAATAAATCCATTAAAACAAGGTGAAAATGTGGAGGTTAAAATCCCAATAAATATTCCATTTAAAAACAAGGTTAAAAATCAATAAGTGCCTTCTTTAGCTGGCAGTTCCCCTGTTTCTCCCATCTGAGCCCTGCACCAAGGGAGTCTCTTTACCTGCAGCTGACCTTCTTCTGGTCTGGTAGCCTTTCGATCCCTGGCTCTATAGGGCTCTCCACAGACTGAGACTCTGGTTTCCTAGCGACCAGGGGCACTCATGCTGAGGTTTTCACCTCCCAAGCATCTGACATGCGCGGCAAGCCATTCTTGATCGTAGTCACTCCTGCTTCTCTGCAAAACTTGGCAGGAGTGACCAAATCCATCTGCCCCCAGGTGTTGGCCAAACACCCCGTTAGGGCTCGCTTCCCTGCTGCCTCTCCTTATTACAGTGAGCCTGCTCTTGCTCGCTCTTGCACCGACTCCTCCTCCAACCTTCTCCCTTTTCTCCTTTTAAACCTCAATCCTTTTCTTTTTTTCTTCTTCCTCCACACTCTCGTTCCTATTATTTATAATGGGGACGTGGCACAGGTGCGGCGATTAGCAGCTCCTGGCATCAATCATGGACATGGGCGGTCCCACACCTGTGCACTTCAGTGTGAAAACACCCAAGCCCATATCATGCCTGGGAACCGCTCCAGCCCCCTCTTTAAGCTGCGAGTGTGGCAATTATTTAAAAGCTGGCTTTTTCCTCTAAGCCGCGGACCCGCTATACCACACTCCCTCTCTCTCTATCTCATTTTAAACGTGGTTTCTTTCAAAGGTCTTTCCCTTGAAGTGGATAGATGATAAACTTGAAAAATTTCTTACATAATACTGTTTCATCTAGGTGCATATTTCTTTAACCTGCACAATCAGTTTTTTATGACTGGCAATCTTGCCTCTACCAATTCATACATTTTCCTTTTGCAATTCAAACTACTGTACTTGCTTTTATACATTTTTGTTTGCTACAGTGATGATTAACACAGATTGTCAATTTTTGATTCTTGACTTACTGCGTTTTTACTTTCTTGGCATTTTGATAGCCACTAGTATGCTTTTACATCCGTATTTAAAATAACCAAATATTAAAATAGCATTACATAGAAAGGAAGTCAGTGTTTTCATAAGGAGTGGAAAGAAGGAGGGTAACAGCACACCATCCTTAACAACGATGCAGTGAAGCACCCACACAGTTTACCAGTCTACTGTACTTTACAGACATTACAGTATGACTACCAATAACATAAGAGAAAGGTAATACATGGGCCATAAATACAAATGGCAGCATTAATTATTCATCTTGGGCACCGCCTTCAATGACCAATAATTTTAGCAAAATTGTTTCTGGTAAGTGGATTGTTAAGTGGTGTGTTTGACGGACACATGTTCATTTAACAGTGTTTTAAAAAAAATAAATAAAGTGATAACAAAAAGTGATCACATGTACGTTATGGCACCTTAAAGAGAAAAAACCTAATGTGCACAAGAACCAAATAATAATTGTTTATAAACCATGCTTATGTGGCAGGAATGCAGTGCATTTACTGTGACATACATAAAGCAGTGGCTTTAAGTACTGTATGTGTGTTAGCACGTTCTTTCAGAATGCCTGTATGGCCTTAGTATGATGGTATATAAACTCAAGATCACTGGCTTCTGAGCCAGAGGAGACTTTTTATTTCTCCTTCTGGATTAGGGCAGGTCTACATTTAGATCAGGACTATTAGTCAAAAGCACTTTCTGGTGGCTTCTGATGCCCCTGAAGCCCCAGATCTACTGACTGCCGGTTATTATACAGTATATTGCAGTGGTGTGATGATTTAATTCTTATCGGGGAATGTTTCCTTTGGCAAGTGAGAGCTTTAAATGGCCCAGTATCTGCTCCTGCATACTGACCTCTACTTCCAGTCCTAACTTGCCACTTCCCTACTGGTGTATATGATATAACAATTCAGTGTCACAAAGTTCTGGAGCCTACACCAGCAGCATACAATGCAAGGCAGAAAGGAACCCTAGGTGGACAGCCAGTCCACCAGTTCCACAGTTGTTAGTTCAATGTGCACACCTTTGGCAGCTATTTGCAGGATAGCTTTGATAAAACTAGCGGGGATGCCCAGCTGTCGCTTGGGTAGGAAAAAAAAAATGACAGTTTCCATTTATTATTTGGCAATTAATTTATAATTCAAATATTGTTCAAAAGTTAAACTGCCATTATTAATGAATAATGGATTATAGTTGCTACGAATCATTTAAATCACTTGGTGATTGCGTTGTGACAAACATTGGAGCAGACAAACTTTCTTGCTTACTTATTAGATGATTGACATTAAAGACCTTAATGAATAGTTTTTAGAAAGAATGTCTTGAATCATTCAGGCCATTTAAAATTAAATAATTGATTACATACATCATGATCTGTACAGCCTTAAGACATTTTTAAGAAACAACTCTATAATGGCATAATAACTGTGATTCAGAATACCTTTGTCCTCATGAATATTAAAATTAATGCATAATACAGTAGTCAATCCGTCTGATCCACTTATCAACTCTAGGGTGGTAGAGAGCCAGAGTCTATCCAATCGGCAACAGACTGGGGGTTGGATGGAACTAATATGTTCCCAGTCTTACACCATAAAACATGCTCACCAAAAAGCTGGTACTTTTTATTGGCAGTCGGTAATATGGAACCCATAAGGAGAACAGACACAATCAAGTAGAAGCAGCTAGAGAGAAATAAAAAGCATATTGTTCTTCTCATTGGCCAAAATGCATTTCCTTTGCACACTATGCCAACTAAATACTTTCTGGACATTCTCAGACTTTTTTTTTTTCTTCTCTCTTTCAGTAGACCAAATGCAATCAAAACAAACCACATGCAATTCGATAGTGCTGTTCCCATGAAACAAACACAAATGTAACAAAATACTCCCATAAGTCAGTGATTGTTCAGATCAATTATGTATTCCACCATTAGTAGTTCATTCTGAAGTGAAACAGCAATGATGATCAAGTGCTCATGAGCATCATAAAATGAATGTAATTCAATGTTGCTTTCTTCTAAGTGGAATTTCAGATTCGTGAAGAAATACTGATCCAGAACAGCACTGACAGCTGAATAGCATAGATTTATTTTATTAATATCTTGTGACAGTAAAGGCATTGCATAGAAATGATCAAAAATGCAATTGTTTACCAATGTCATTTAAGTGATTAACTGAAGCATGTTTTATATAATTTCTTCCAGTGCACTTTTTTAATTACATGTTAGAATTAAGTGACTAAACCTTTTTTCCTTCATTTCTCTTCTCTCGAATCATTTCAAAATGATTATAGATAATAAGACCTTTTTAAAATTAGCAAGCATAGTGGACACTTAACTGTGCTGTGCTTTTTGCTTCTTCACAGTGCATTTCAAGATTAAAACAACAAAAATACTGCTGTTGTAAGATGAATGTTAATGGATGAGTTAATTAACTGATTGATTTTTAAATGAAAGTATCTGCGTGTAATCCTTGCAGTCCACATGACTTTGACGTTACTGTACTATTTAATGAATTTATTGTAAAGTGCTATATATTGCTGGTGTGTTGAAGACCCATTTACAGTAGCTTGATTCACTTTAATGCACATCATGCTCTTATACCGGATGAGCACATAGGGTACCTGATAAAGTTTCCCCCAACTTACCGTTATGTATATAACTTATGTGCTTTACTGTTTAATATTCTACATTGTATTTTAATTTTACATAGAAAATGTTAACAATTGGCCAGTCTCCTTCACAGATGTGACAAATAGAGTGATTATTTTAAAAAGTCAGTCTGAATTTGTGTAAGCTGCTCTTATTTGTAGTTTTCATAAGAAATGTAATGATACACTTCATGAGGTAGAAGTACATAATAAATAATAGGTGCACCCGATTTTTGAAAATTAAAATGTGTGCTTCAGTTTAAATGTTTAAATATTTTTCATTGCAATTTATTTTTCACCTTCTTATAATGAATCAAAAATCAAAAGTAACATTATATTAGTAATCACTGACCTTGAAATAATCAAATCAATACCTCACAAGCTTTTTTTTTTTTTTTGAGAAATCTCATTGTTAACCTTCTGGCAATGGCGTTTAGTGGGCTAAGACCACTGGTAATAAATCAAATAGCAAGAATGTTACGATATTCATGATCGGCAGCTATGAAATAGCCTAAAACACTCCCTATGCCTATGTTAGTGACCCCTCGTACCCATTAGGGGCGAACCCCTTGGGTCAATTGATGTGGCTTACATGACTTCATGTTCTTCTGATCATTTTTGGTTAACCCTTTTTCATAAGGGTGTAATTTTCTGCATAAAATATGGCCCAAAATGGACTACAAAGTAAGGTTTTTTGGGTGTAGAAGTCCAAAAATAGGGACAACACCAAAAAGCTTGTTGTCTTGCATAACTACACATGAAGATGAGTTGAGCAGCATAACATCTATGTAGAGTTCTCTCGTACTGGTAAGTCAGGAGGCGCCAGACAAAGCAATTTCAAACCATCGATAAATAAATAGTTCTTATAAACACAAAAGTATTACAGTATGTGTATTTTAGTTGCTGTCATTTCCTATATGCTGTATTCTTAGCCAGCACAAACAGGAGGCATGTTGTCCTTGTAATCCTTGTAAGATTTCTCAATTTATTATTAGTTAAATCAGTTAATGCCTTTATTCTATGTGGTATTAATCATTATTTGCAAAGGTGGAACAGTGATTCAGCAGGTTGATTTAGTTGTGCTATATTAGCTCAATGCTTTTGAGTGTGGGTGTGTGTCCTGTTACATGCATCACATCAAAGTCCCCTGAGACCCAACATTTAAAAAAAGTAGGCTTGAGAAGAAATAGATTGCAACATCTACACTGCTACCCACATTACAATACCCCACTACTAGCATGCATACATACTGTATCTTGCTTAACCTCTAAAACTCAGTGGGTAAGAAACATTTTATGCAATCTCAGATTAGAGCAAATCAAATTTTCTCTGTTGTTCCATTATATTTATAAGGTTAGATGGGGGTTTTCTGTTTGTGACTTTTTTCTTGTTGTAGTTTTTTTTTTTTTTTTTTTCTTTGTTTCTATTTTTCTTTTGCTTTATCAGGACTGATTTTGAAGTAACTTGTATCTGTTACTTTTTTTGATTGAATAATATGCTGCTGTAATGTACTGCCATTTGAAGCTAAAAATTAAACAAAAAGGAAAAAAGCAGACTGATAAAATGTATGAATTTGTGTATGCATACATTTTGAAAAGGGTATTCTAGTATTGTGGCTATATGAGAAAATAAGGCTATCTCACCCTGCCATATGAAAACCTGGGAGTATCAAGAAAATTAAATGATACATGTCACCATATTGTCTCATGAAGTAAGAGGGGTAAGTCCATAATTATCCATACTAAATTTCTAAAATTTAACTGGAACTGCAGTATAGAACATTCAGACACATTTTTCCATATAGCCCTCTTGCTTTTCAATGTACGTGGTCCAGCATTCCACAAGTGTGTGTTTGGTCTCTTAGCCATGCACGCACTGCTTCTTTCACAGGTTGGTTTATGGGAAATCAACAACCACTTAAGAGGATCTTTAAGTGAACCAAACAGGTAGTAATCCAAGGGAGCGAGGTCAAGGATCCATTCCATACTCTGCTGTTTTGTTGTTTACATATGATAATTCTCAAAAATGTATCACCTTCATTACCATAGCAGTCAAACAAACATTGACAGGCAGTTAAGACTATGCTAATGCTCCTCTATGAGCTGTTTAAGGACCAATCTTGCACAGACTTTATGAAGGCTGAGCCTATTGTGGTTTGCTGTTATGTGCAGAACTTTGACTGAGGGGCAGGGCAGGGGCCAGGTCACTGGCCAAATTATGTTCCTTGCATCAGTTGACAGATGCATTATGCGAGGAGGTGGTGAGCTTGCAATTGCCTCTGTGGCTCTGCGTACCTGTGAGGTGTTGCAAACCTGTGGTTGTCTTGGCGACAGACAAGCAGCCCTCAACAGATGTGTCGATTGCGTTTTAGCATGTCTCCCTGTCGGGGAGGGTCTCAAGTTCGAAAACCTTACAATACTAACAACCCAATTGTCCTTCATTCATTCAGAATATGGAACCAATGTAGAAAGCACTTCAAGTTAGAGAAGCTTTTAACTGTGGCACCTCTACATGATAACCATCTTTTTCTACCCTCTTTAACCTAGTTTTTAATGTTTGGAAAACATATAGGATAAAATCATTTAGAGATTTGTATATAAATAAATGTATCTACATCCTATGAACTATTACACTCCAAATTTAGCTTCCCATCAAAACAATATTTCCCACTATCTTTAAATTAGAGACTTTGCTTAATGAAATCTGCCCAAAATATTTCCCACTATCTTTAAATTAGAGACTTTGCTTAATGAAATCTGCCCAATTTTCCTCCCTTCCCACCTATTTCTATTCCGGAAGAAATATTGATCAGTCTTGAGGACCCAGACAGCATTTCTATAATGTTTAACACCATTGTCAAGCCCCTTCCTTTCAAAGCTCCCAGAGTACAGGGTGAAAAAAGATCTCTTACTGAACATTTCAGAAAAGGTGTGGAAGGCAGCCATGCACAGAATTCACTCTAGCACCATATGCGCTAAGCATAATTATTCAACTTAAAATCTTACATCAATCACGTCTTTCTTGTTTAAAATTGTCCAAACTGTTTCCAGGGCAAGATCCAACCTACACATGTTGCCATTTAGCTAATTTGGGCGTGCACCAAATTAACATCATTCTAGACCAAAATCTTTAAATGCCTATTAGACAGCCTTGGTGTCAATCACTCCTGATTCATTAACAGTTGTGTTTGGTGTACTTCCAGAGGGCTTAAAGTGAAGGACAAACAAACCGTAATTGCCTTTACTTCACTATTAGCATATAGACTTATCTCGCTCAACTGGAAGAATCCTAGCCCACCTCTTAAGTTAGTGGGTAACTGATGTTGTATACTATTTTTGAAATTGGAAAATATCAGATTCTCACTTATAAGATCTGTTCAGAACTTTTTTTAAAAACTTAGCAGGATCTAATCAATAACATTTTAGAATAAGCATTTATATTGGGGAATAGGATTCTCTTCCCTCTTTTCTACTCTTAAAGTTTTACTCTGTTTGTTGACCTTCTTTCTCTTGGGCGGGGGTTGAATTGAATTTGGTTTTGTTAAGTTTTACTTGTTTTTATGAAATGTTACTTGCTTTTAATAGACTCGATTATTTATATATAATATATATATTATATATATATAATATATATATATATTTTATATATATACATATATATATAATATATATATATATATATATATATATATATATATATATATATATATATATATATACATATATATATATATATATATATATATAATATATTATATATATTATATCCAAGCCCTGTACCCATGGCCCCCAATACAACCAGGGCGGACGCCCCCTCACGGTCTGGAGGAGGAATGAGCCCTCCTACTGTCTTCCTGGGCGTCATGGCCGGGCATGAGCCCTGTCTGGGTGCCACTATATATAATATATATATATATATATATATATATATATATATATAATATAATGTATATAATATATATATATATATATATATACACCATATTTAATGTTCTCCCACCAATTTATTGAGCCTGTTCACTCCATGGTGCAGTGGTTATTGCTGTTACCTCATAGATAAAAACTCCTGGATATATAGTTTATGTATCTTCTCCGCATATTTGTTTGGGCTTTCCTTTAAACACTGCATTTGTCCTCCCCACATTCCTAAGAACAAACCTGTTATGTTAACTGATGATTCTCATTTGGCCCTATATGAGTGTGCCTTACCATGTACTGGAATCACCCTCACGGTGGTTTCTTACATTGTGCCTGTCACTATCAGCGTTAGATAATGTTAATGTAATGCTCACCCCATGACAGGATTACAATTAGCCTGAGTTTTTCATGCAGCACTGGATTCAAGTCAAAAACTAGCCCTGAATAGCACAATAAGCCATTTCAGGGAAAACTTGCATACGTATTACGCTTACTCACTTTATTTTTCAGTTACCATTTCACTACCAGGCATGTTCGACATGTAGGAGTATCCAGAAGAAGAAAGCATTTTTAGACTTAACATACAGATCAGGACAGGATTATGATTTAGAATAGAATTGCCAATCACTTAAGATGCCATGCCACACCAATAGAAGACAATGTACTTCCAAAATCACTAATGCTAAAAATCTCAAATATGATCCTAGAAGCTATGTAGAACATTTTCTGTTTCCATCCTTGTTTTCTACTTTTTTTTTTTATTTTAACTGAATACCCGTGTCCTGTATTGTATTGGAATCTCATCAACAGATTGTATCTCTTTTGCAGCCAGTGCTGCCAGGATAGACTATAGTGCCCCAAAACTCTACACTGGGCACAGAATATTACATACTTAATGGAGATGTAGAAGAAAAGGTGACCAAATGGCGCAAGGGGAAAATGCAAATTCTGCAGTGACCTACTTGGAATTAATCCTGACATAATGCTTTTTTTCTTTTATTAATTAGTTCTGGGTTCCCTTGGTATCTCTAGCTCTCCTTGTCATTCGTTTACATGTGACAGACATTTAAGTTTATTATCTTTCAGGTTTTTTTTTTTTTTTTTTCCAACATTCACCTACTAGTCTCAATGCTATCTACCCACTAATTGAAGGCAGAATGGTTGAGAAAATCATTTTTTGTGCAATTGGACAGCATGGAGAGAACCAGGTTGTGGAT
The DNA here is from genome assembly GCF_900747795.2 of Erpetoichthys calabaricus. Lineage (NCBI taxonomy): Eukaryota > Metazoa > Chordata > Cladistia > Polypteriformes > Polypteridae > Erpetoichthys > Erpetoichthys calabaricus. Next base: position 148,027,173 of record NC_041401.2, on the reverse strand, counting down.
TAGTTATTTCACTGTTAGCCTTTCACTTTTGGTCCTGTTTGGAGTTTTGAGATCTAAACAAAATATGGCATTTAAATGGGCTGAAGCTGACATAGTGAAAATGGAGATGGAAGGGATAAGGTCCATAGGGTGACCAAAGCAGATGTGGTTGGAGGTGGTGTCAGATTATAAGACTAGATCTCGCTTCAGAGGATGCCAAGCACTACTGAGATTGGAAATAAAAATTTTTGGGGGCAGTGGGGTAACCTGGGCAAGCCTGGAAAATGGCAGTTATAATGGTAATAATAATAATGGTGATGCATGCTATATGAATTACTTCTCTTGAATTGTGCTCCATATCTTCTTAAAGTTGCACTGTAGGCACATTGCAGATGTAGTTAAGACTAAAAATGTGAAATATGTCAAAGTTGGGCATGTTCTATACAAAAATCTGACTTTCTTTTTCTTAGATCCATTCTGTCAAGCAATATCCCATACAGGTAATCTGTTCAAGCACATACTGGATTACTAAAAATGACCATTTTTTTCTCTGTGTTTATTGTACTGTTCTCTCCAGATTTATGTAGGAGGACTTTACTCAACTATAAAGTCATTTGACAATTCATGGCTTGCTTCATTTCAGTAATGACCCTGAAGGTCTTTTTAACACCTCATTAGATGAGGGCTGGGGTTTTACTGCAACATGAACCTGACTATTACAACATCCATACTGGACTAAGCCCACCATACCATCCATATAAAAATTCAATTTTTCCAAAAAAAAGAAAATCCTGTTTTGATTATTTCAACTATCTTTTGTATTACAAAATTAGGGTCCTTTAAAAGTAGACCAGATTCATAGCAGAACAAACATTTTAAAGTAGTTTTAAGACCACAAACTGTAAAGTTATACTGTGGAGACTTCATTTAAATGCATTAAATGTATATGAACCTACTTGCTACATCCCATGACTTTTTTCACAGAATATGTAATAGGTGGACCTTTTTCCTTTGTCTGAAAATGCTCAAAAGCAGTGTGTGTGTGTTTTTTTTTTTTTTATTCATATACATTTTAAAGGTTGCACAAATTTCTAATTGTACCATCCTAGTTAGAGGACATTAGGATAAGGGATAATGCATTTTATTTAATCTTGGTTCACTTGCATTCATCTTAATACTAACCAGGAATTATTCCTAAATTAATAAATGATTCCTAAAATATAATGTTTAGAATGGACATAAGGGGGTTCGTCATACATTGACCCCATTCTGGAAAGTGCCAAAATTTGAGTTATCTTTTTATGGTATGTTTTATAACTTCTTCTGCTGTAGCCTGTTTATTTTCACATTATCAATCTCACATTCTGTTCAAGTATTTCATTTCTGTTCCACTTCAAGCTTTTTGCTGGTGTCAGTCAAGTACATTTCATTAAAAGGCCCTACAGTACATTTGTCTATTTTTTTTTTTAATCTCTGGAAAAAAAAATCTCCCATGTTTATTTTAGATGTCATTGCTCGCCTGAAGTGTAATTACTGAGATTTGTTCCAAGTGTTGCTTTATAAAGTACATTTGTGAGTGTGTGCACAAGATTTTTAGACTATGCTTATTTTTGTAAAGTTGTTAGTTCATACCAAAATATTTTAAGACATTTGCATATAAAGACAGCTACAGTAAAATATGGTACATTTTATCCTTTTTTGCTTTAGCTGTATAGTGGATGGTGTCTCACATGTGTGCCTGAGGATCATCTCAAGCTATATTGGTCAGTCTTATTGTGGTTGTTTAAATAAGTGTGGATTAAACATGATTCAAGTTTTCCTGTTGGAGGAAAGAAAGGTTTGAGCCCATTGTGCAATTCTTAATAATGTTAAGGTAAAAGGTAAGCTTAGTAAGACCAGTGAGAGTTATTTATTTATGTATTTAGTGCAGTGAGATATAACAGACATGTTGCAGGTTTTGCCTTGTTCTGGTATGAATTTAAAATTCTTTAGTTTACTTCACTGTCATTTTTGTCCCATGTTTTCTATATTGTTATATATGTAATAAAGCAGTATACTGCATGTCTAAGAAAAGAAAAATGAAATATTTTCATGCTGTAGGAAAATGAGGGATCTCTGTTTCTGCCCACCCAGAAACAGTAAATAAATGTAGAAAATGGTGTTTGAATATGAGAAAAAGGATTGATTGATCAATCATTTGAGGTTGTCCCCTTGACCTTGTACTATCCGTGGTGACCCATCACAAGAGACTCTGCAGCCCTTTCCCATTGATTACACTGTAAATTCAACAACATGTGACCCATAGTTTAAAAGCTTATGATATAGAGTTCTAATTTATCTTGGCACATGTTTGACACCTTTAAGCATACCTTTTAAGAAAGTCTTTAAGGATGTTGTTTGATATTGTGTGTTCAAGTGGAGCACTCTTCTTGTGTTAGTGCACTCGTTGTCTTTACTACATGCTTCTTTCTCCATGATGTAGTGTGATACTTTACTTTGCTCATGGTTAGGGTCTTTGCTGTGTCCTCTTCAACTTTTTAATTTTTGTGAGACTGGGTTCGGTCACTGGCACAGAGCTTCGGCTCACTGAGTGCATCTTAGAGCTTCCATGGTCCAATAAGACTGTAGCTTCCAGGCCAAACAAAGTTGAGCATGAATGATTTTTTGGAAAAGAGAACCGTGCCATGGAAAGCCAGGCTAATATGTGGACGTAGTGAGGTATCATTCCTATGATGCCCTGAGCTCTTAGTGTTTCTTCTAGGGGTAACTAGAGGATGTTTAGAGCCACCAGCTCCAGATTATATGGATCATATCTGACCCTAAAGGTGATTTCCAGACTTAGCTTGGAAGTAGCCTCAAATGGGGTTTTAAAACTGTCCCCGGGTAGTGGGTTAAAAGGTGAGTTGGGCAAATACTTGTTGTACTGAAAAAGTGTAGTGTCTGATAACAGAGTGTTGCAATCTGGAAAAAAGTAAAAGTTTATTTATAGTGAGGGGAAAAGGACAACATCCCAACAAGCAGGACATCCACCTAAATGGTAAGAAGCCAAGAGCTGCAGAATGTTTTATTTACTACCTTTTGTTCTGGCTTTATGTATCTATCCTATTGTATGCTTTAGTTTAATTTTAATTGTTTTTTACAGTGGTGCTGAATGGTCAAGTGGCAGAAAATTAAAACAAGTGCTGTGCACACAAGATGAAAAATCTGTTGATTTTACTGAAAAGGTAGATACAAATTCAAAACAAAAGGAGACTGCTGATTGGCGGAAAGAACTGTGAATCACTATATATAGAGAGAGTAGAGATATGTTTTTTGTAATTGAGATACATCCATCCATCCATTATCTAACCCGCTGAATCCGAACCCAGGGCCAATCCCAGCCAACACAGGGCACAAGGCAGGAACCAATCCCGGGCAGGGTGCCAACCCACCACAGGACATATACAAACACCAAGAACACACTAGGGCCAATTTAGAATCACCAATCCACCTAACCTGCATGTCTTTGGACTGTGGGAGGAAACCGGAGCGCCCGGAGGAAACCCACGCAGACACGGGGAGAACATGCAAACTCCACGCAGGGAGGACCCGGGAAGCGAACCCAGGTCTCCCAACTGCGAGGCAGCAGCGCTACCCACTGCGCCACCGTGCCGCCCCTAATTGAGATACAGTATACTTTAAATAGTGACTGGAGCATATAGCAGCAAAGGAAAGTACCTCTTTCATATTTACTTACAGCTCTGATGCAGCAGTTCTATTTTGACAAATGAAAATCTAAAAAAAAAAAATCAATCTTTTTTTACCTTGCATGCATGTACAGCAAGAAGAACTCAACTTAGATGTATCAACATTATTTGGGTGGAGCTTTCTCTATGCATTAATATATTTCTGGTGGTATCGAGGAGCCAAAGCCTTTGAGTAAGTGCTACCACATAGATGGAAACCTACTCACTTACAGTATGTGGGTCTAATCTGGAGTCACTATGCCTGTTTATCAGATGAGACCAATGTATCATGTTTTACCATACTGTGCACCATTGCAAGTACCTCCTTAAACCAGACGCCCATTCACTCCTTTGCCATGTTTGAGTGAATGCATGTACAATGCATATTCTGCTTATAGAAGCAGAAATATTCCCAGTCTTACTTCTTTGACATATTTAGTTATTCAGCCATATATAAAATCAACAGGAGAGCATTTGTCAGACCTATCATAAAATAATGGCACTTTAATGCACTGGGACCATGTGCTGGTGTGGGTCAGCTCCACACTCCCTGTTCCGTTTTGGAGCCTCTCGAACTTGCAATTGTCAGTAGTCATAACCAAGATTAATCGAGCAAATGAGGGGACACACAGCAAAGGGTAGGTGCAACAACTGTTAATTTAAAAAACAAAAAATAAACAAAGTGATCAACAGTGCAGTGTGCCGAATCTTCAATAAATAAATAATCCAATAAAAGACAATGTGATTATAGAAGTTAAAAACTCCAAATAAATATACCCGTAAAAATGATGTCAAATTCCATGGCAGGAAATGCTTCTTAAAAGATCTGTCCCCGGTGCATCCATTTTAAACTGATGTCACCTCTGCTTCTCCCACACAGGGCTTTGCAACAGAAGAGATACCCAGCTGACAGACACAGCCCACCTTTTCTCCTAGGCATGGGTCCCTACTGTCCATGGCTCCCAGCAGGGCGGCCAAGCTGAGCCTCACCTCGCTCCTTCCTTCTCCCGCCACCTTTTCCTGAACTTATGCGGGAGCTCCCATGAGCATTGAGCCACACCAACTACTTCATAAAACTGCTCAACTAGAGCGCCCCTCTTCAGACTACGAGTGTCAGCCCTATGCTCCCCTAGGGGCTCGCTTCCAGGCTGCCTGCCTGTACTCTCCTGCACCGGTTCTTTCCCATTACTGCCTTCCTTCTCCTGGTCTTTAATCTCCATCTCTCCATCTTTCTCCAAAATACCAGATTCCTCTGTTCAGATAGCCATAGGAATATTATCATGCTATCTCATATAACATGTTGATAATGGAATCTTTATTCTCAACAGCTCACCATGTTGCATCAAAATGACTTGTTCAGCTAATCTCTAGCAGATCTTAACATTGTACTTTGGTGATCTACTGTACAATTTGTAACATTAGCTTACACTGTGATGTCTGTGTCAGAAGGCAATTAAGAAATGAAATCATTACAGAAGCAGTGCATGTATGGTCTATACCTAACTATTTTCACTTTGTAGCACAGCCTGCATCTCACCTTTCACCCCATTCTCCACAGAAGCACAATGAACCACAGTATACTCTGTACCATTCTCTGAGTTAGAGAAGGGTTTCTGAATTTGGTTAAGTTGATATTCAACATCTAGTGGACTCCAATCAAGCAAGCCACAGATGTTCATCTGACAAATATGATCACACTTGACACATTTTCCATATTACAGTGATACCTACTACTATCCCACTTGATGGAGAATTCAGTCCTGTCTTTGTGCTCGCACTTGCCTCTAACTTCTTGAGTACAAATTTTGTAATGGTATTGATTATTTAATTTTGAATGACATTCAGTGGCCCAGGTCTGTTCCCTCTCTGTGACTGCTATCCCTATGGAAAGCAAGTTTTTTTTATCGCCAGAAATAACCTTGCCAGTACTTTTCGTATAATATGTTTCTTCTTTCTGACATCCTGTGAAGATGTGTGATACTTTTGCCAGTAGCATGTGTGGAGGATTGCCAGCTTTCCAGTCCGGCCCTCACTGGCCGCTAGGAGGAGCCCTCCGGACAGCATATTGGTGCCCCGAGTTCCAGCAGGGCCTCATAAACTTTGTAGTTTCTATACACAGCCCTGCTAGATACCTTGGGGGCCGCCAGGAGTCGCTGTGAAGGGGCTAGTGGACTCTTACATGCCCTATAACCCGGGAGTGCGTCACAGTCACGTGACTGGAGGAAGCGACGTGCTCCCGGGATGACGAAGAGGACTGTTTGCCCTGACCCGGAAGGAAATGGACTTGTGGGTTGTGCTTAGAACCACTTCCGGGTCAGGGGCTATAAAAGGACTATGGGTAAGCCCAGACTTTTGAGCTGAGCTGGGAGGTAGGAGGGCGAAGTGTCTGGGAGTGGAGGATTGTGTTTATTGAAGAGTTATTGGTTATATGAATAGTGTGGTGTGTGGAGTGCTTTGTGCACTGTATAATAATAAAAAGAATAGTTATTATACTTTCACTTGGTCTGAAGAGTGGTACCTGAGGGTTCAAGAGGTGGACAAACGCAACATCTGCTACACATGTCTATGTTGATAATTCCTATCAAATAGTCATAGAACATGCACATGAAAGACATTGGATGCATGTTTCTGGAAATCACTTTCTTGAGGAAGGGTAGGTTTCAAATTTATGAACCCACTCTTAGTAAATACCAAATTGCTTTCAATTAAAGGCAACCCTCAAACTTAAGACAAACCGCTTTTTTTAAAGACTTTCAGGAAAAAGATTTGGTGTTTTTGGTATTTGGTACATGGTATGTAACATATTTGCAAGTGAATAAACTAATAATTTTTGAACAATAAGGAAGAGAAAAATACAGCTGTTGTTTAGCCACATTACAATGGAGAACTTTTTAAAAGATGGAACCTGTTGCTTCTGAAGCCATATTTATGTGTAGATTTATTTTTTAGTTATTTATTTTCTTTACAATTTGAGGAATCCTTTGTGTTTTTAGTGTGATGAGAAATGTATATTATAGCAAATAGCATTGTGTTGAGTTGGATTGTAATATTAAGAAAAATATCAATTTTCCAATGCAGACTCAAAATCGGAAGTAAACACATACATCAATGTTGAGAAATAACCTCAAAGGTTTGCTCCTATGCTACAAAAGCTGCTGTATTTATTTCATCCAGCAGTGCTGAAATATGGATCAGTCTCACTATGAAGTGGATAAACGAGCACTTTTACAGGTAAATAAAAGCAAGCAAGCAAAGTAAGTGAAAATGTTTAACAGATGATTTAATCTAAAATTGAGGAGTTCAGTTCAGTTGAGGGGTTGAAATCCCTTTTATCCCTTAGTGACTCCAGATGTGGCTTTGGGCTAGAGCAACCTTGCACACAGACTGAATCTGACCAGCAGGCTGCCAAATGATCCACCAACAAAGTCAAAATCACCTAGAATATGGTACCTGTGCATTAGATACTTGAAGGTTGAAATAATGTTAATTTCACCCTTGGAGGGCAAATTAGAAGACACATTTAATACTATAGAATATACTCAATAATGAGGACTTTAGAGATTTATATATGAACAACTGTGCCTCAATTATGAACACTTATCAAAGCATTTATTTTACCATAAATATATACATGCAAGTTAGATTTGACTACTATTATGGAAATGATACTTTCAAGCTTTGATAAAAATAGTGTTTTAAAATGAACACACTTCAGGATAATGTAAAACAGTATTTTAAACTAGACTCTTCAATTATATTTTCAGATTTTCTTCTGTAGATAAATTGCACTCTTCCTCAGTTTTTTTAAAATGTGCTCAAACTCAATTCAGAACCATACATCACACAAATCCCCCTGGACTCAGATTAGCTGAAATGTATGTTCTTGTGAGAGAGAACATCATGCACGTGCTTCATTGGCTCACATGCTTTGGGAAAGTCTCCTGCTTAGACAATATGGGAACATATACCTGTATTTTGCTAATTTTATCATGCAGTTATGGGATTACAGTAATCTCTAATCCTTTAACACCTCTGTTTGGTGTGTTACATGAAGAGGCATTAGTCCTTAGTGAAAAATCCATTGTGATAACTTACATCACTCTTATCCTACTCATTCAGAAGAATCCGGACCTATCTACAATGACACAATTGTAAAAAGGATACCCTGTTTTAATTAAAATTAGAAAAAGTCACTTTACAAGGAACGGTTCAAGAGTTGTTTGGAATCTGGTGGTCTCTTTTTTTCAGTGTTAAGTCTTAGTTAACTGAAAATGCTCAACTATTGCTAACCATTTAGATATTTCAGTAGCAGTTGATTACTTCATAATAAAGCTTTTTCTTTTTAAGACTTGCACGTGCTTGGGGGAAGGGTATCTGATCTGACAAAAGTGATTCCACTGCTACAAAGTAGATGGAAATCTATCAGACCCTTCCTAGCTAGCAGTATTTTGTAGTTTAGTGATGATGGTTTTGCTAAAATACAACAAAAGACTGACCCTGTGTCAGTTGCTATATTTTAATACAATTTCAATATATATTATTCAGAATATTTTATTTATATTTTCTTTCCCATGCTCAAAGCACATCACAAAAATTAAAAATGTAACAATAGGAATAGACACACAGAAAAATATCACATAAATAACACTGTGTACAAACATATTATCAACATTAAGGACCAAATCAACACAAAATATGGGAAATGCAAAGTTGTGAAGTAGAATAGAAAACAAAAAACCTGAATCAAAATACATATATACAAACTACTACAAGAAATTCATGGACACAAATATAATTTGTGATACAAACACATACTGCCTTGAGCATTGTCTTAAGAGTAATATTAAGAAAGTCACTGTAAGTTAAACACCTTTCTTAACAAACATTTTAAGTTGCCTTTTAAAAGATTGAATTGATTCGTCTGATCTCATTAATTTAGGGAGGTCGTTCCAAAGTTTGGTTACAATTAAACTGAAGGCTCTGTCACCTATAGAGCACAGGTTAGTTTAGGGCACAATGAGATTAACAGTATTAGTGAACTTCAGTGAACGGAAAGGATTGTAGTGATGCAGAGGTTACTGAAGTAATGTGGTGCCAGGCCTTTTAAAGATTTATAATTTAGTAATAGAATTTTATATTCAATCCTTTGATAAGTCATTTGTTACTCAATGCAGAGAAGTTTCACAGCTATTGCTGTGCCCTGAAACCGGACAGCATGGGTTTCATTAAGTTATTACAAGTTTAAGTAACTGGTGAAATGAGGACCTACTCCGGACCTTTGAGAACATTAAATAGGAAAGGTAAGTGAGAGAGAGGCCAAAAATGGTTCAGATTGTTAGTATTAAGACCAGACATCAATGTTGTGGTTTCAGAAGCAAGTATATAATTAATTTTCAATCTTCAGGTGGATTATAGTGTTGCGTGCCAAACAAAAGCATTGAATCGACTTCTTACTGAAGTGTTCCTTTTGTCAAGGTTGAGAGGTTGTAGAAATTTATCATACATTTACCTGTCTTCACACAAGTCCCCCCCCCAAAACACACTGTTATTTTGCTGGCCTCATAATTGGAATTTCATATGAAAAACATCAGATGTTATGTTTTTATGGAAACTAAAATCATTTCCAGTTGAGAAATTACCAGTGGAGAACTACTGAAATGCATGTGAAAAGAAAATTACATTGCATTGTCTTTTACAAAACTTCAGATACTTGTCACAAATATGGTGGGTTTGAAAACTGAATTATTATTTAAATTAAAACCAATGGCCAAGTTTAAATTAGAGTTTGCCACGAATTGTGCAATTCTCAGTAGGGAAGTGTTACTTCACCACACTGCAGAATATTAGGTTAATGTTGGTAATAGGGATTTAAAAATATTCAGTATGTGGTCAATTAAAATCACTGATAGGATGTTGATTTTCAATAACTGAATGAGGAAAAATGGGTTTGGAGATAAACAGTCTATGAACAGCAAGGATTTATGCCTGTGAGTAAAGAAACAAAGTGTCTATTGCAGTGTGATTTAATGCCCGACTCTAGTCAATTAAGTTCTAAGCTTAATTTACGTAATGCCTGGCTACTTCAAGTGAAACAAGAGGGCAGTGCAGGAAGGGTCCACTTTTGCTTTGCTGCTTGGACCGAATTGGCATCTGTTTTGAGGCAGATGGTAAAATTATTAAATGAAAGCATATGATTAGTGGTTTCAGGAAGAAATAATAGATGAAAGCACCTCTTTGCCAATATGGGGTAGGAAATAAATTTTCCTTCCTCCACTTTCAGTGCACATACAAGTTAGAAAAATTCTGAAAGAACTTCTCACCCCATTTCAGTTAGAAATTTGCTGTTTTGGTAGAATTAAACTGCTGTGCTTTTTGGTGTTGCCAAAAGAAGACTCAACACCTTTGCTCTTACAAAACAGAGATGTGACTCTCTCTTAATAAGAAAGTGTGAGTGCCCAAGCAAAATTTGTAATTCATCTGTGAGTATTTAATTAGAGGTCAGTCACATTAGCTACACTGCAATAATTGAGGCTTTGGGTCAAATTTAAATTAAAGTCAAATTTAAACAATCACATCAGTGTTATATAGCTAATTTCTTTTGATCTTCTGAAATTAAAAGTTTTGTTTCAACAAAGAACTATGTTTAGTTAAATGAAGGATTATGTTAAAAGAAAAACTGTCATGCAACCAATGAATGATTACTGTTGTAAACCCCAATCTGAGTTTACAATAGCAGGATTTCATTATGATTATACACAGTAACATTTGATAATTAAATTATGGGGAAACTGTATGGTGTGTCCCCATTGTATGATACCAAAGTAATCAAAGATATTGCTCTAGTGTTGTGAAAGCTGATGCAGCTGATCTTGAGGAGACAGGAAGAGGGAAGAATTGATGCAATTATATGGTTCAATAGTAATAAATATACCAGGTTTTGTAAGCAGGCAATTCATATGAGTGTAGCAGTCAAAAGCAAAATGAACACTTATTGACCATGTAATTCAATTTTTTAATAACAAAATATTTTATCACTTTGTTCTAATTGTGAATTATGTTATTGTTATAAAAACAGGAGGTGATATCTAATAATTTGATTGTTGAGGCTTCTTATTGCAAAAGACCAACATCAATCATCCAAAGTGTAATTTATTAGGGAATTCATTTTAATGAAAAAATAAGAACTTGGTACAATTAGAGGCCTACTTGGAAAATGCAACATCATCTACCATGCAAGTATTTATGTAATTATAAATTGTTTTACATATTGAAAGCTATGAGCACTTAATGCACAATATACTTTATTGTATAAATATCTAATAATACACAAGGTAACTCTCAATAGTTGTCTGCAAATACTGTTTATTGTGGGATCACAAGTAGGTTAAGTGACTTGCTCAGGGTCACAGAGTGAAGCACAGGCAAATATTGAACCAGCAACCTTGTGTGCCTTAGCCACTACACTGTATGGCCTTAAACAGTCAGTCTTTGTCCAAGTGTGTGTGATGTGTACAAGTGACATTTAATCATTAAAGAAAAATTTTTCCTCATTTCTTTTTTGGAAAATTCTCTATTCCTCAGAAATTCTGATATATTACATGGAGTTGAACAGTCACATACATTATATACAAAGAAATAAGTATCGGGTAGTGTTTGCTTTGTATAAAGTATGCCCAATGCCAAAGTACAGATTTTGAAGGAAAGGTAACTTTATGTAATTTTAAATGCCCCTAAGAAATTTTCTTTTGTACATTGATGAAATCTTAAATTGATCAAAATTTATGACATTATCATTTTCCAAACAAAACAATATCCCATACGTGTGTACTATGTAGGGGTTTTTTTTTTCCAATAAATTTCTTTAAATTTCTTTTGTTTAAAAGGTGTAGAAGTTTAAACTACAACTGAAATACTAAGATAATGGGACTGGCCTGTTGTGAGCAGTCCTCCTTTACTATAGGTTTGCATCACACTACATTAATTTTCAGTCAGAGACTGAAGTTGCTGGATCTCATTGCTTTAAGGATTCCAGGTGGTGATGGGATTATACAACTTCCCTTGTGACTTTTCAGCATAGTTTCAGAGTTTCTACTGTGCCCTAATAATGCTTCAAGAACCCTTCATTTCGTCAGCCATTTAACGTGCTGCCTGACAGGAATAGTGAGTTCAGATGCAGTCCCAGCCAGTTTTCCTTTTTTGTTTTTGCACAATCTAAAACAACTACATTCCTTGTGCGCAGGCCACACAACTTTGATTAAGATTTGGTTAAATTTGACTGCTTTGTCAAATAAATTAGCTCTGAGTCGCAGCAGACAAAAGGCAAAACCTTCCCCTTGAATATATATATCAATCATGTACCATGCTCATTCACATTAAACAAATTTATAAGTGCAAGGTAAACTAAAACTCAAGTATGAGGGTTATCCAGAATGTTTTCTAACACATTTCTACTGCTATTAATTACATAATTGTTTGAACATATCTATAGAATAACAACACCCATGCAGTATTCTGCTCTTATTTCTACATATTCTCCATCAACTTCAACAGCCCTGTGCCAGTAGGAAACAAAAGCATAAATGCCCTTTTCGTATTGGACTAAATCCTTTACTCTGAACCACTTCTTCCCAAACAATTTTCTACAGATGGCATCTTTTCAGGGGTCTAAAGACACAAAAATTATCATGTCACTAATCTATCTTTTGGTCTCCAGTTCAGAGTGATAGTTGTATACCACAAACATTTCACCCTTGCAAAAGGAGATCAAATCTGAACACACCTCTCTTTGCACTGTCTTGTGATCTGTGGTTTGACATTATGAAATCCAACTTTTTAAAGCTCCACTTTTTAAATATAATAAGGCAAACAAGGTATCTCATAACCACAGAATAATTTGCCGACTTCTCCTGTTAATTTTGACTAATATATACAGGTAAAGGCATTCTGACTTATTTGGGTACCCCTCCTATTTGGCAAACGGGAGTACTCATAGAAAACTCCTGGACAAATGGAAATAATTCACAGTGATTACATGAAAATATGGAAAAGTGTATTATTAGTAGTAGTTATAATAGTAGTAACATGAAACAAGGGACTAAGGCTATAAGTTTCTCAACAATTTGAAGTTTCTTATGTAAATATTTGGTGTGGCGGTATGGTAGGGATGTACATTGAAGGGCAAGTATGGGGTGATACCTGACAGTAAGAAGGAAGTAGCCTAGGACAGGAATGGCATTATACTGTATTTTACAGAAATATTGTCAAACACTTAAGTGTTACATTGACATAACGTGGATTAAAGTCTCCTGGTTCTGGTGTAAAAGAGATATGAACTCAGTAGTACAATATGCTGTATTTGTCATCCATTATATAAACAGTCTTTCACATTACAGTATTGGGCGCAGGGCCGAATTGATTTCAAGGTCCTATAACATAGATTCATTTAAATGTAATAATTTGCTGTGACATTGGAAGATGCATTAACATAGAATAAAATGCATAAATTATTATTAGGAAAACTTCATTAAATGGAGGAGTGAAACTGAATGGATTTCAGGAGAGGGGGCTTGAACTATAGGAAGAATTTTTTGCTGAGAGAGTAGAATCTTTTTAATGCTGCACACAAATTGAAAGAGTAGAGCGGAAGGGCTAGAAATAGTGTTTTTGCATTTGTCATTTGCTTTCTTGCTCTTAGTCTCTTGGGGCCCTGGGTAATAAGAACAGAAATTCAGTAATTAAATCTACTCCTGGCAATTAACCTAGTTACACTGATAAAGCATGACTGGTCTCAGCAAATAGGATGAGAGTGTATAAATAAAGTGCATCTCAAGTTAAACTGGACTGTTACAAAGCACTAATAGCATTGGCTAATTCCAGCTATGCACCAGGAAGGACCACCAAATAAAAATGCCAACATTTAAAAGTAGACATCTTCACATTACAATATATATTTTAGTTATAGGAGAGCTTGTTTTTTGAGCAGAAGTCTCATTTTAGCAGTCTGACAAACAGGATCGTTTGTGTTTTCAGGCTTCGGTCCCCACAGAGAGCCAGTATGATATGGAATTCAGCAGAACTGTAGGTTCTGCTTCTATTTCTCACTCCTTTGCATCCAGGCAATGCACCTATTTTTTCTAGTAAATACCAAATATGTTTATTCATTGTTGTAGTATTATACATGTCATGGCAATTGCAAACTTTCATTTCTTTGGCTGGCTAAAATGTGCACCAGCCTCCTACTTTAGCCTGTACCTTCAACAGGCAGCTCATCTTTACCAGTAGGCACTAAACTTAGAGAGTTTATTAAAGTAAGAGAAAGTTAACAACATAAAACAAAGTGTGAGGTAATAACGCTTTTTTTCCACCTGTACCTTACAAAGGAAACCTAATAAGTAGTAGTAGTAGTAGTAATACTGTTGTCTGTACTTAGTACAGTCAAATTCGTACTTGCATTTCCACCCAATATGCATTGACACCACCCTCCAGCTCCATAAAGTAAGCATGAAACCAAAAATCTTACAGGTACAAGTCCTTCCTTTTTTATGTATTGTAAACACTGGCAGGTCTTAGTTCCTTTTATTAGTTCTGTTAATTCAGTTTTCAGTTTTGTACATGGTTGATATTTTGTTTCTCGTCAGTATGTGGGCATGACCCCTAATTAAATAATCGCCTTAGGTGCTTTAGCTTGGTCTCCTGGATGGATGATATGGACATACTAAGCACCTGTTATCACTAACCATTTTCTTGACCTTTAGTCTAGACTTTTTCTGTTTTTGAATTTTGCATTTAGTATTTGGAGAACATAAGGCACTCATAAAATGGGCAGTAGAACACTGTGAAGTAGGGAGAACATTTTCTATATCGGCAAATGCAGAAGAAAAGTATGACAATCCTATGGTTACAAAATTTTAAACCATGGCTTTAATTTCCTTTACTGTTAACTAATTCTGATCCTTTATTTTCAGTTACTTTAAATAATATATTCTCAAAGCAGAAAATTCTGTCATCTTATGACTGTTCTGCTTATTTTGCCTTATGAGTGAAAAAAGGCAGTTTAAATAGAGGGGGGCTAGAAGATGAGACATAACTGTTAGCCAAGCTATCTTTCTCCAAAGCGATTATCACAAACCAAAGATATAGTCAAAATTTTAGAGGAAGTCAAACCAAAAGAAAATGCACTTGCCACAGTTAAATTTTTCATCCTCCGTCTCCGGTTCTTCCGGCAGTCCCTATAAAATGAAAGTGCCAGATCTGTTTCCTATTCCTGTTGTTAGGCCTAAGCCACATTCATTTTCAAAAGAGGTATTGTAGACAGCAGGTGTTTACATTAAAAATGGCCCAAAACTACCTAATGATGCCATGTTGTTTTGCTCTCCTTTGTCTACACTTTTTTTTTTTAAATCGGTTAGAGGGTGGTGAAGTTCTATCTACCTGTAGACTTTATCCTGGCACACTTAGGCATTAAGCTGTCCTTCATGGGGTGCCAGACAACTGCAGAACACACTCGTGCCCACACAGTTTAGTGTTTTCCATTAGCCTCGCATGCACATCTGTTGCAGAAATTGGAGAAAGGTCAAGGAAAAGTGATTGGCAGGAGGTTGGATTGCTTCTGATCAGCTGGTGGCCCAAAGGAACCCCCGTTTCAGAGGGTATTTGACCTAAAGAGCTATTTTCCTTTAATGTGGCTCAGGGATGTAATGGTCGGGAGACCATAAAAAGGGAACATGGTGTGACACTACTTGGACTTTTTAATAACCCCAGGGAAGAGGGTAGAGGCAGAGTTCATTATGACGGGATGAGAGGTTAAGGCTCATAGGTGGGGAAAGTAAGAAGAGCAAAATATTTAAAAAGAGAGATAAAGGAAACAAAACCAGGAGCTGTATTTCAGTGTTCAGAATGCAGACAAGGGGACAAGCAACTCTACAAAACAGTGTCTAATCAGGCAATAGCTTAGTTTTTGTCTGTTTATATTGTTAATTAGAAATTTTTCTTTTTTTTTTTTTTAGTGTTATTAAATGTTTAATAATGGCACACAGTATTGTTTCCCTTCACAATTTTAACATATCTATTATACATTGAATGTATTCAATTAATTTTGATTTTACTATAATCATGACAGTTTAGATTTCTATATATATTATTTTTAGTTACCATAAACAAAATTAACAAAGTGCTTACTTTATTATTCATTTTTCACTATGCAACATCCTAATTAAAAAAAGTCAGTATTAGCCACCTAATTTGTTAGAGCCTATTCTGAGCTTTTTAAGACCATCTGTAAATTCCTCAGCTGAATTTGGTGAGCAACACTACCTTCAATAGCCAAAGCAAAAGCATTTTGTGCTTTTAAAATTCCCTGATAGATTAGGCTTTCTACAAGTGGATATGAACAGGAGATACTCCATCCTTTTGTGTGGTGTTCCCATTGTCTGCAGCTTTTTGAGTCACCTCTGGTTCATCAATTTAGGAACAAAAGGCAACCAATTATAGCTTTATCTAGACCAAAACACAGATTAAGCAACTTTCAATTTTTTCTTTTTCTTTTTATCTGTGTAGCTACTTGAATGGAAATACACTAAAATGGAAGAGTATGTTGATTTCCCGGGAGGTAAAATCCTCTGTCTGGTTCCTTATCATGAAATCCTATGACTGATTCACCATTTATGCCCTCAACCTTTAGTAACCAACAGCAAAACAAAGTGTGTCTTCATTCTCTTACAAATATAAGTAAATGTTAAAAGTATATTATTAAAGTGCCACTTCCAGGTGTGAGAGATGTGGCAAGGTGAATTAATAAAAACAAGCCAATACAGCAGAGCACCTGTTTTGAAAGATTTATCCGGCTGTGTTTACAAAGCAATAGAGCAGTTTCTTACAGTTGCTGCCTTGCACCTCTGGGATGACGGTGTCCTCTTTTGTTATTATTATTTTTTAACACTATTTCCTAGTCAGCATATTGGTATTTTTTATATTATTTTTAAAGTATCTTGTCTCTTGTAGATTGTATTTGAAAACTAATAAAGCCAAATATTTCTTTTCTGCATCTCTCTACCTCACATTGTAGGGAATGATTATGACAGTGGGTTTTAGCAAAGTAAGCACAGCTAAAATAGGATCCAATTAAGGAATGCAGCAGGTGCATAAAATGCTGACTTCAGTCCTGGAGCAGCCACATGTATTCAGACTGCCCAGAAAGCAAATATTTTGCTATTCATTGTTTTTTATCTACTTAAAAAACAGTATTTATAAAATGTAAAATACACACATGTACACACACACATACATATGTGTATAGATAGAGATATAGGATGACCTTAGAGGCAGGGTTTCAAAGAAAAGCCCAAAATGTGGTAAAAAGTGTAAAATAACCCAGCAATTCATTGCCCAATGTTGTTGTATTCTTTTGACCATTTTAACCTTTTCTTTCTACTAATTGTAGATAACACTGGTAATTTAGTGGGTACTATTTAAGGATTTTCCCAACTGAGAATCTGTATGGTGTCTGTTTCTCAAACTATACACTCTGAAGACCTTACCCTCTTATGCAGTTGTGTATCTGAGCATTTCCCTTCTTTTTCTATTCTGGTTAGATTCAGTTGGCCCTCATTTTCTCTAAACATAGACATTTTTAGTTCCTTGGCAGTCTCTCACCTTCATTTTGCAAAACAGTGTGTGTTTCTTGAGAAAACTGTTTGTTTGATTTTGGCCATTTTTTAATTCAGAATTGAACTTTAGAAACGTCTGTCCTTGTGTTGAAGCATACTGATAGTTTCATTGCTTTATTTGGCAGAGTAGCATGTTTCAGTGGTGCTAATACATTGGCATTTAAAGATGACTGATTAAGGATGAACTATGATAGTTTTCTGTTAGGACACTGGAATTATGGTTAATGAAAATGGGGCTTTGTAGCCATGTATGAATAATGAATTATAAAACCATTTCTAACAGTAATTATTTGCAACTTTTTAATGTTTTGGCTGAAATTTTAAATTAATTTAACGGTGTCTTGATAAAGTATTGATTTCTAGAATAAACATGACCTTGTCAGGGTGATATCAAACCTTTGAATGGTTCTCTGTCTGTCTGTCCTGGCCGAAAGGTAGGCTACTTATATGGTGAGGAACAAATACATTGACACATCAGTCCACAAAGATCACATTCCATGCTCCCCTGTGTACTTGGTACATGTGGGTTCTTTAACCGGCTTATCCATAAACCAAAGGTAATCTTGCTGTAGTCTAGCTTGATTTGGCCAACATGTTTGGAATAGTTCACACAACATTATTAAAATGGCTTTGGAACACTACCATATTCCCATTCCTATCAGGGAAATGATATGAGGGATTCAGGTTATGATTCAAGATAGGTCACTACATAACCCAATAGCAGTATCTGGAAAAGGGCATCATAACATGGGAATGAATCTGCTTATAACAGTGGCAGGAAGGGAATCCAGGGGAACAATAAGACATCATCCCATGTACAAGCAAGATGGGTCCTGGATGCACTTAACAACTTCATAATGTGGGCAAGAATGAAGTTTAAACCCAAGAAGTCAAGAGGTATGGTGATAAGAGCTGGAACTTGCTGGTCACTTTTCCATTTTTATCTCCAGGGGGGAAGTTATACCATCAATCGAGGAGAACACAGTAAAATGCCTAGAGAAGTGGGTAATGCCTCTCTCACTGACAAAACCAATGTAACTAGGACAGAGAAACAGGCAAACAAATGACTGAGGAAGACAGAGGTATCAGGTTTACCAGGAAAAATATTAGGCCTGGCTCATTCAGCATTGTCTGCTACCAAGGCTGGTTTGGCTACTGACAATTTACGAAATGCCAAATGACAGCAGTTGAATAATCAAGAGGCAAGTGAACAAACATCTTCACAGTGTGAAGGATTGCCGGCTTTCTACTCCGGCCCTCACCCCCAGGCTGCCAGGAGGAGCTCTCCCGACAGCATGAACGTGCCCCGAATTCCAGCAGGGCATCATGGACTCTGTAGTTTATATGCACAGCCCTGCTGGATACCATGGGGGCCTCCAGGAGTCGCTGTAGGGAGGCTGTCGGACTCTTATGTGCCCTATAACCCGGAGGTGCGTCATGATCACATGACAGGAAGAAACGACGTGCCTCCGGGGTGAAGAAGAGTTTTTATATGACTCGGAAGTGTTCCTAATCACATGGACAGAGAGGGCGAAACACTTCCGGGTCAAGGACTATAAAAGGACTATGGGAAATCCCAGACGGGGAGCTGAGCTGGGTGGAAGGGTGGCAACGCGTCTGGGAGTGGAGGATTGTGTATTGGTTATTATTGATTTATTATTGAGTATTGTGGAGAGGAGGGTGCTTTGTGCACGTTATTGTCCTAATAAATATTCATATTTGGACTTTTACCTGGTGTCTGGAGTCGAGTCAGAGGGTTCAAGGGGTCACGGAGACCATAATCGTTCACAACAGTTGGCATGGAATTCCACAAAGCTTTCTCTCAGCAGGGCTATATATCTGATCTGGTCAGTTGTGGCTACCCCTATCATCAGTTGTCTGAGTTCAAGGTGGCAAAGTGCAGGGCTCTGTTAATGTATAGAAAGTCCTGTGACGGAAAACTCAGAAGTACAGGCATCACCACAAGATCTAGATGTAAGTGGGCAGCAGACACTACTGTTGCACTGGCTTGAAAGTATGCTGAAGCTAAAGGAAGTCTTTGGGAACCTGTGCATGGGGAGACAAGGGCTTGGAATCACTCATTTCCAGAAATGGGGCAAAGCAGACCAAAAGCAAAGGAGAGATATGATCCAAGCCGAGGTCTAACACATAGAGCAGGACGAAGAGCAAGGACAGCGGAACTTGGATCACAAGGAGCATGGACAAAGTGAAACCTGCCAAAACAGAAGATCACATTGCCAGAACTTTGGAGTCTTTACATATTTCTTTCCTGCTCTGATCAATGTATGATACCCTGCCAACACCAACTAACATGCGCAGGTGGGTAATGAGGGAGTACCCACTGTGCAAGCACACTGGCACACATACTGGCTTGGTGCAGAATCGCACTTAGTCAGGGAAGATATAGATGGCATCATGACAATGTTCTCAGGGCACTGGCAGACATTTTGGAGCAGAAGAGATGGAAAAAAGCATCCAGCCCATGTGAGTACAAGTCCATCCATCCATCCAGTTCATCAAAGATGGAGAGAGCCACCCTTTTCCAAGAAAAGCCTTCTTGTAGCTGACCTGATCATGGTAGTTAAAGGTAGACCTGGATAGGAAGCTACATTTTCCCCAGGTCATTCAATCAACTCTAAGGCCTGACATAGTCGTATGGTCAGAGGAGGTGAAAAGGATCATTATGATAGAACTGATTCTTCTGTGGCAAGATGGATATGAAGAGGCCTTGGAGAGGAAGGCCATCAAGTATCAGCATTTAGTCTAGCAATGAAGGGACAAAGGGTGTCATGTCTGGCTATTTCCAGTTAAGGTAGGTTACAGAGGTTCCCTAGCACAATCGTTGTATAAGATGGTCACAGCCCTGTGAACAGAAGGAAGGAAAAGGAAAGTAGCAGGTTGAGGGAGGTAGTGGAAAGAGCCTCTTTGGCTCTGCAGTAGGTGGGAGGAGATGACGTGGAAGCCAAGAAAACTTTGGCAGTGATTGGCCACCACTGCTGACCCAGCAACTAGAGGATATTGTGGTTTAGGGTCGAAACATTCAACGAAAGTTGGACGGCACTTGACAAGATCTTCTCCTGGTGTCAGTCACAAGAGGTGATTGAAGGTTTGGGTACTAGATGTATTCAGTAGTGTATCTGTCTCCCTATCTGTCCATCTGTTTGTCTACTTACAGTGTATCTATACAGAGAGAGAGAGTGAGAGTAATTTTTGAATTAAGGATGGTGCCAAATGTTTTATACATTTATTCTTAGTTGCTTATATGACACATCTAACATAGTAAGGTGATAATAGTATACTACCTCACAAATTGATACCTGTTTTTATACAGTGTATATGTATTTGCAAGAACCCCAGTTAATAGAAGTGCATATTCTGTGCTTATTGTCTCATCCCAAGTAAAACATTTTAGCAATTCTTATTGTAAAAATTGAGTGCTGTATACTAAGAAAAAAAGAACTAGGATCATTTTGCAATATTTTCCCTGTTATCTATCCATTTTCAAAGGCTTTTAAAAATCTTGTCTATCCACTCAACTGATTGTAAATAGAAAGTCGCAAGGTGCCTGCGTCAGAAATTGACCAGGGTTAGGTGAATGTCAATCACAGTCCTGATTCACGTACATATCCATATTTCAGTTACTTGCACTTATCACACACATCAGTGGAATGTGAGTGGAAATATCACACAGACATAAGTACCTGGCCGTGGAGAGCATGTGCAAAATGCATACAGATAATTTCCAAGCCAGGAATCAAATCTGGAACTCCTGGAACTGTGAGGCAGGATTGCTGATCACTGTACTGTTGTTCTATCCTCTTAAGACCTCTGCTTTTTTTTTTGTATTCTCACAAAGATTACTTTTATGCTTTTCATGTTGTTGTATGAGACTTTTTTACCTTGTAATTTACAAGTGGGAAGATGACACATTTCTGCTAAATGAGGTTATATTAAAGGAAAATATAAATAAAAAAATGACAAACATTTAAGGCAATATGTATTTTGGAATAAAGCTGTTGTAGGTTGGAAATTGTTTTTGTTAGTCTCTGTTTTATAGTCTTTCATGATTTTTGAAGGTGTATCAGAACAGTCTAAACCATGAGCCCTTTTTGAAGAATTTAAAAATCAATTCCTGTTTTGAAGCATTCCAGTAAATTTTTCTGTGAGCAATGGAGGAAAACAGATTTAAAATCAATTGCAGTCTGTCCATGATGTTCCATCTGAGAGAACTGTAAACAGAGAATTAAATTAAAAAAATGGCAAAACACCTCATAAAATCATGTGTTAAGCTAACACATTGAGAATAACAGAAGAAAATGCATAAAAAAGCAATAAAATGAAGGTCAGCAAGATAAGTGGGAGAACTATTTTCAGTAGGTTGCTTTCCTGCTCACTTAGCCAAAGCAGACAGCTACTGTAATTTAAAAATAACTGGATTCGGTTGATTGATAATGTTTTATCATTTTTTTTTAAGTTGTGTACAAAAATAAATTACAGTTTTTGCAAAAATAGTCTCGGGCCACTGATACATAGATGCATGCAGAGTTCCTGTCCACAACAATCTGTTTCTTTAATGTAATCATTAAGTTTTGTGTTAGTTATAATGACGACTTAGACACAACATTGCCAGTACCTGATGACCTAAACAATTAAAATGTATACCAAGTTTGCCTTAAATAATTTTCTAATCATGTCAGTTTGTATATATTGTTAGATACAGGATTTGACGAGCATTGAACATAAACAAGAGTGTATTGATGATAAAGTATACCAAGGAATGTTGTTGCTTCTTTTGGAGTGCATTTTGTTATTCTTACAATGACTAAGAATCTTTTGACCAGTATTAGAAGCCAATTTAAAAAAAAAAAAAAAAAAAAAAAAACTGGTGAAGTTGATTTGAGATTGTAAAGGTATCTAGAACAAGATATAATCAGCTGTTGAGTTTGAAGTGAATGGCAGAAACTGCCTTGATGAGGTTAAAACAAAGAAAAATCAAAAAGATAAAAAGCTATTCCAAAAATATTGGTCTTGCAATTGGTGCACAGTCCCAAATTGTTATACAGAACAAATGTATTGTAGGACAGGCTGTTCCTAGGATTATGCAAAAATGCAACTCCTGAATCCATTCATTTTTCTAAACTCACCATTCCAAATCAGGTCTTCAACAAACTGGAACATGTCACATTAATATTAACTTCATGTCATACCTGGTCTTTATTAACATTTGAGGTTAACCCACTAATGATTAAAGAGAAGCTTACAGACATAAATGTTGTATACTAGCACAGATGCAATAGTGTACAACAGATCTCTGGAGAGTGAGAAAATATCTAATTAGCAAATGCCTTTGTAACAATCGGGCAAAACAGAGTTGTGAAATTCGGACAATGATGTTGAAACCTAATCTGAGTACGATAATGATGAAATGGCCTGTTGTAGTTGGAGGAGGATAACAAATGGTCCAAAGTCCAAAAAACCCCAACAAAATAAGGCTATGGAGAAAATGGTGAAACGTGAAAGAACCTTGAAGTTCTAACTGCTGTAATGCTTATCGTTTGAGCTAATCAAAAGAATTTTAATTTAGTACAGGTCCTTCCAAATGCAACTGACCTTGGTGATCCTGTTCATTTCAAACTAACGGCACATAAAGAAAAAGGTAAGGAAACATTAAATGGGTACAAAGTGTGCCAAATATATATCATACACACAAACACATGGAGAATATCACTTGAATATATGCAATGTGACTATCAAGGTTTCACCAGCAAGCTAATATTGTGACCAAACTAGTTAAAGTGATTGTTTTTATTTTCAAATAGTCTGACCAATGATGTATTCCCTTACCCCAGTTAATGGAGTAGTGGATTCTTAAGGGAGTAAAGGCCTAACAGAAAAGTCATGTGAATAGTGTCTGCCCCTAGTTAGCAGAATGCATCGTCATTTGGAAATACTGCAATAATCTTACTCAATCAGTCACTTAGGTAGATGTAAATGTAGGGGAATAGCTCCTCCTCTACAATTTTCTTTTATAATCCTGTTTGGTAAAAAAAAAGGTAGCCCTTTCATCTATTCTTTGGCTTTCATGAGCAAGTAGGGCTCCTTGGAACATCTGGTGATCTTTTGAGGGTGTTGGCCTGTCTTTTATATATGTTAGGTCAACTTCTTCACAAAAGAACAGAACAAGTTCTGAGGCATGCAGGGTTTTAAGTCTTTCTTTAGTGGTATCATCTGTGATTACAACACATTTTGCACAAGGAGTCAGAGCAAACTGTCACAACATCAAACCACAAATGAATGTATATTTATAATTTATCTCTCCATTTGAAGCAAAAGTTACGTCTCTGCAAATGAAAGTATGAATCCTGGCAGTTTAATTGTGTGTAATCTGTGAAGATTCAAATTGCAGAAACATAAATCTGACCTCACCGGTTCTTTTGAAGATGTTCAGATTGCCCAGAGACAGCAATCCTGTCACTTTAAAGGAGAATGTATTCTTGGAAGAAATCGCTACAAACCTCTTCTTTTAAGGTTTGCACTGTCTGACTGGAAGAGTGCTTAGAAAATTCACTTTTGAATGGCTTAACTCTTTGTTTAATCTTATTAGCACTCCTGTTATTGTCTCATTATGAACTAAAAGTTGTTTAGTCTCACAATTTGAAATATTTGTAATAAACTACAAATGCCACTGTAACAAATGATTCAAGGAATTATCCAATATTAATAAACAGCTGTTATGGTTCCATTACATCTTGCTAGGAAAGATCACAGGAGGTTAAAGTCATTTGCGCTTAATCTAGACCAACGTCATGGGGAGGGCTGGTGTCTGTCAGAAACATACAATGAACAGGGAAAAAGTCCATTAAAAAGCAAAAATCTACACACTAGGACCAAATTTTGTGTCAGCAGTTCATCTAACCTGCATGTCTTTGGACAGTGAAAGGACACCGGAGGAAACCCATGCAGACATGAGAGAACATGCAAACTCCATGCAGGGAGGATGCAAACCCTGGTCTCCTTACTATAAGGCAGCAACATTACCACTGCACCACCATGCCACCTTGACATGAACGTGAAGGTCAGTTTTTTATTTTGCTCTTTATATATTTGAGAAAAATCTCTTAGCGTGATGAGAGAGTTGCAAAATCAAATGGAATGTTCAAGCAAATTATAGAAAAAACCCAATCTAAATCCTTTAAGTAGTTCGCTCGTGAAAAGCGGACAGACATAAAGACAGGCAGACAGACGTAGGATTTTATATATATATTAAGAATGAATACACTGATACAGATTTGTCAGTATTAAGAACATAATGCACTCCCAGTCACCTGAAATACAAGTTTAACCTTGTCATGTTATCCTATTATTCATGAGAAGCTTCTTTTGTTTGGTTTATCCACAAACATGGCTACAATACACAGTAGCCATGTTACAAAACACAGTGATTTTCAAACTAATAATATTAAGAAATTATATTATAAAACAGCAAATGTAAAATAAATTAGCTTACCCATCTATATAGTATTGGGCTTCATATGTTCATATTTCAAAATGCAAATGAGTCTGCAATGCAGCTTCTGCTTATATATCTCTTTATTGCCTAGATAGTGAAAGACCCCAAGTGAGTGTGTCTCTCTTTAAGCAAAGAGTGAATGTTATTTTTGATGGGAACATTTGCTGCTTTCTGGGTCAGCATACTGTCCTCTGGTTGTTTGGAGGTGGATTTCTGGATGTACTTCTGGGTGGAGTCGGGTTAGGGTTTGAAGAGTTACTGCCGCCCAGAGGGTAAAGCACTGGCACACTGACTACGTAGATAAAATCTTATCTAAAACATCTCTGACCCCACTTCTATAAGTCAGAAGGCCTAAAAAACCCAAAACCAACTGCAATATGTTGTTGTTAAAACTTTGAAACACTAAACTATTATTTTTGTTATTATAATACTGTGCAAAGTTTGCCTTTACTGTTCACTAAAAGTTCTTTTTCTTTCTTTCCTTTCCTTTCGAAAGCAGACAAATGTGATTAGCCTGTTGACACCTATACCACTCCTCCCTTAGTTCCCTTCTTTTGGTCCCTATAAGTGCAGAAGGATGGATAATGATCGATCATGTTCAGTTGTGCGATACTATACAGTCCCTTTTTGTAGTCATCAGTTACAATGGGTTATAAACTACTTGACCTTGATGAAAAAATAATTCCCAAAATTATCTGTAGATATGGTTACAAAATTTGGAACTTTGTATTTTGTTATTTAATCTACATTTCAGATACATGTCATTCATTTAATACTCCCTAGTGGCGGCAAACACTGAACCTACGTTTAATGAATTAGTGAAAGTCTGATTTATGAGAAAGATCAGTTTTTTTAACTGTCACACTTGAACTTTTTCCAATTATCAGGAGCTAGAAGCAATTCCACATTTTTTTTCCCTCTTTTAACAAAATATCCAAGAATTCAAAATATTTTGCAGTGGAAAATTGCCTTTTTATCTGGGAATCATTGTTCAGTAAAGGATCTTTCCAAGTATGTTTTATAATGCTTTGTGTAATTTTTACTTTAAAGAAACTGAAAAGGATTACAGATTAGGAAACTTTAAAAGACACTAACTGCTTGGGGCAAAGAAAATATACCTGAAGTAAGTATAATTAACTTTTTAAATTGCCTTGATAATGCTTGCCAGGCTCATATTAGTTTAATTGGAGTTATTTGTTTTCAACCAATCTTTTTTTTTTTTATATATATAAACAGATCATATTTCTATAGTGAGCTCAAACCCAAAAATTATAGACCAACAATCCAATTGTTTACATCCTGTATAATTTTCATAATTAAAACAAAGCCACGTTAAGCTTATATAGTTAGTCTGAGCTGGGAACTGAACAATGAGCCTTTTGGTTTAAACTTCAAGTCCATGCCCAGGCACAATGTTGTTTTGAAAAATTAAACCATATATGCTCAAAGTGTTTTAAATAAGTTGTCATTAGTCAATTCTGTCCTTATGTATTGTACTGAAGAAGAAGGCCATGGTGGGCATAGTGTGGTGTTAAGCCAAAGTATTTGCATTGGTAGAATATAACTAATACTGGAAAAAGACATGACGGAAGCAATAATGTAAGGCTGTGGGTTAGTGCCTTCCTATCTCTCAGACCTTTTACACCTTTACGTTCCATCTCACCAATTTAGGTCACCCGATCAGACGCTCTTAGTAGTGCCAAGGGCTCACCTAAAACTTAAAGGTGAGCGTGCTTTTACAAAGTACCTGCTTATGTCAGGTGTGCTACAACTGTGTCCATTTTTTAAATCCAAGTTGAAAGTGCATCTTTTTCTCTTTGGCTTTTAATTAGGATTGGTTCCTTTAAAAGTTTTACTGTATGTTTATTTTGTTTATCTTTATCCCATCTTTGAATGTAGTTTGTATTTACCTTATTTATTCTAATGTGCAGCACTTTAATGTTGATTATTTTAAATGCACTTTATAAATAAACTAAATTAAGCTAAATTAGTCATTGCCTCATCACACTGAGCACTTCAATATAACTTACTGGAAATTACAGTTAAACACCTCAGTCTTGTGATGTTGTGTATGTCGTTGAAACTAATGCAATGGCAAGAAGAAATACAACAAATATATTACCAGTATAAATGCAGAAAAGTAAGAAAATGAACTACATACAATAAAGAACAGTGCAGTTATGAAGAACTGGTTGTTTCATCACATCACAAAAACAATATCTATGTGTTTATATCTCCATTCTTTCCACTGTTCTTTCCACAAACTGAATTCTTTCCAATGAACAAATCCTTGATAGGGTGCCACACTTTAGGTTGACTACATTGCCAACATTTACAACTCTTTTTAGTTTTGCAATAAACATGCAGCAGTCGGCTGAACTATATCTATAAGAGACATTTTAATAAATATTTTTAATTAATATTTTAATTTTATTTAATTTATATTCTTCCATCGTATAGATCTATACTGTATATGGGTTGGTTTTCTCTCTCTAAGCTTGAGCGCTCACAGTGACACCTTGCATATGTTTGATCGATCAGTGCAATCCTGTAGTGTGGGGTTGTGAAAGGTGAAATTCTGTTGACTGTAATCTGTTTATGTACTTGAAGGCATATTTCTTTTGAATAGCAAATAATGTAGGTTTTATTTGTATTGTAATGCATTGGCTACCATAAAATGCAATGTCCTCCTACTAATGTTGTCCTGCGCCCATAGAATCGCTTCCATTGCATTCAAATTAAATACATACCATAATTTTCACACCCACTAGTACATGAACTGCGGATGTCAGCTGAGTTCTGTTTGTACTTTATCTTCATGATATATAGCCAGTTTAATTTGATACCTTCCTGCTAGATTTCATATAATAAGGTTTTCAAATATCATGGTACCTTGAACTCTGATTTAATGTAAGTAAGTAAACTCATCATTGAAATGACACCTCTTACTGTTTTAGTATATAGATATCCAGTGTCTTATTTAAGCCTCGCTGCTTTTCCTGTTTTTACTTTTTACAGTACTTTACTTTCCATATTTCATATATAGAGAAATTATTGCTTTTATGAAAATAATTGCCTTTGTGTTTTCAAAGAAAAAATGTTTTCATGTCCTAGAACACGTTTTAAGTACTTAGTTATATACGAGGTCTGACAGTTAAGTTCGCAAACTCATCCTAGAAAAAGTGCTACATACCTCATTGCTGAATATCATTATGGTCACCTTTGAAGTACTCCCCTTGGGAAGCTATACACCAAAGCCAGTATATAGTCCACCTTGCAAAACAATTTTGGAAATCTTTTTCTGGAATGGCCATCACAGCTGTCATCATATTACGCTTGATGTCCTGAATATCACCAAAATGTCTTTCAATATTTATTTATTTATTTTTGGGTAAAAAAAAGGTATTTGGGGGTCAGATCAGGTGAGTAGGGAGGGTGTTCCAATACAGTGGTTTACTGGCTTAAAAACTCCCTCACAGACAGTGCCGTGTAAGATGGTGTTCGTTGCTCTAATGCAAGCTCTGGCATTCTCACAATGGCACACAAGAACACGCAACACCAATAATGAAAGCCACTCAGCAAGACACCGCCACACGTCGACACCAACGTGAGACACTGTTATACTAAGGTTATGAAACCTTACTGAGCTATTTGTACAGTGCTTCCAACATAAGTGCATTGTCAGACCTCATATGTGTCTGTTTTATGGTAAAAAGTTCTGGACAATGGAACTTGAGAATAGTTGGAGTGGCTCTGAGTCAATTTTGTGGACAGCTTACACTTGATTGTTATGAGATTACTGATGATAGATTTAAAGACAAAAAGAACTAAGGCATGAATAACAATACACCAGCAATCGGTTCAGGAAGGAATTGAAGAAGAGCTCTATTTTTGATATGTTTCCATAGTTGAAGGTGAAATTTGCATGATCGGTGACTATTTCACCACTGTGTGACATGTGCAGATAATCAGCTACGATTGAATTATCAGAAAACTAGTTGAGGTTGAACAAAGAAATTAGCATGTATAGGGTAAACAAGGTGTGGACTATACACAAGGCAAAATACTCTGCTGGGTATGTAACTCAAGACTAGGAGGGGTTGTACCTGACATAACTGGTAGCCAGTGAAGGAGAGTAAGGCTTCACCTGAGAAAATTATGATAAATTGTTAAGCAGCAGAAGACAAGCTACAGTATGTTATGTTGATCAAAATATTTAGAAGCAGATATAAAGTGTGCTTCTGGCTCTAAGCTTTTTTAGAGGCTAAATAGTTTATAAGCTAGTGTTGTCAGATGGGAGTCAAGATGAAATGTTGGGGTGCCATCTGGGCCACGCTGTTTACACAAAAAAATAATCTGACTCAAAGTAACAAGCAGTTGATTGCACACTAAAGTAACAAAAGCAAGTATAGCTTTTGGCTTTATCTTCGTCTCTGGAGAGCAGTCAGGCTTCTGGGTTGGAGCTCTGTAGCAGAGATTGCTTACCTCCTGACTGAGATGCTTCCTTCCAGGAGGGCCTTGCTTTTATAGCTCATGGATTGGAAGAAGCGGAGTCAGTAGCCCTCAGTTGGTTTTTTTTTTTTTTGGGAGCTGTAGGTGACAAAACAGACAGAAGTATCAGTACTTGTGGTAGTTCCTACCTCTGACAAGCCTGGAATGTGATGTGCATGTGTAACACTAGTTTTGTTGAGTATTTTCTGCATAAAGTACTGCAACTATCTCACCTAAAGACCACTTAAGCGAGCACAATATGTAAGAGATATGTGCCATAAGAAATTTATTTTTTAAGCCTATCTTTGTAATTTTTCTCCGCATATGCATTGCGATATTATATCCGTAAATAGAGAATACCGGTAATTGTCTAAATTCAAGAAGTTTGTTTTACATTTTGTGACTGTATTTTATTATATTTTATGATTGCATTTTAATTTTACAAAATACAGTATGCTTCCCTCTGATCCAGTTTTAGCCTTGAATTAATTTTCCAATATAAGGCAGTTAACTTCCATCCATCCTTCTTCCTAACCTGAACACAACACCTGGACAGGGCACCAGACTAGTTATAAGAAGTATAAAATAAAGTAAAATTATTCAAAACACACATTTACAAAAAGAAGATATGATTACACAAATAATATCCATGCGTCGTCTGCAACTCTAAAATGAATTAAAAGGTTTTGAAAATTGATGCATTTATGCACACATTCTTAAAAAAAAAAAAATCTTTAGTAATGTCCTTTATTCTTTGCACTATAATTTACAATAGAAATTACTTTGTGTAAGAGATTATTTATACCTTAAACAGTCTGTTTAAAGGTAAGGAGTAACCCAACAAAAATTGTAATGGATTAACTTGATTAAAATGAATTAATCAAATATTTTACATAAATAAGCATTTTTCTTACAGTTTCGACCAATTGTATTTATTTTTTATTGTCTGGTATTCTTCATTTACTTGTAATCAAGTCAAGTTGGGGAGCATACACTGGTACAGTGTGTTGCCTCACCCACCATTCGACGAGACAACTTGGGATCCCAGTTGGCAACCTCCCAGGCAGACACGCGGTCCAGTCCCACCCTCCGGAAGTGACCCTTTTTCTGTCGCAGCCAGGTGTTACGTGGGCGACCCCTTCGCCTGGTCCAGCCACTCAGGTCCCCAACAATGAGGATCTTACGAGCTGGATCACCCTCGGGGGAAACGTGCCACATGTGATCATCATTCTGATTATTTAGGATAATTTATGTGCTAAGTATTCTTCCTGTCTTTATATAAATCACCTTTAAGGTACACAATTTACAAGCAAATTCAGCAAAAAATGATAAACATGTAAGAACAGCTAAGCGCACTCACCTATGATGTATAAACCACTTCCAAAAGCCTGGATTTCAGGATTAATGTCAAAAAGTCTTTTGCAAGCACTCTGTTAGAAGCCACATTGGTCAAAGTTTTGAATCTGTGTCCATCGGATGTTTCTGTAGAGTTTTTATCTAGTGTTTTTTTTTTGTTTTTTTTTCCTTCTTTTTTTCCATCTCACATCACCAATACAAGGCCAGCTAACACCCCATTGTCTCTTGAAAATGACTGAAATGTTGTCACATATCCCTTGTTTGCAAGGCTCAGGTAGACACAGGCTAAATGGTGTAGTGGCCAAGGTGCTCAACCTCAAACCACAAGGCTAGTGGTTTCAGTTCTTGCCTCTGACTTACTGCATGGTCCCAATCCAGTTGCATAATCTGCAAAATAAATAAATTCTGTAAACAGTAGTAATGTACTGTATATTGATAAGCTAGGCTGCCTTGGGGAAAAAAAACCTTGTCTGTGTAAATTATAAAGTACAGGTTAGGTTAAGGTTTGTAGAGGTGGTGTGCCCCCGTAGAGGCACAATGCGCTGGTACACCCCCATGTGTATAATATTATGTTTACCTCCCCGGCACAGCACCTATTCCTAAAATGGCTTTTAAAACCTTAAAATACCCTAAAAGTTACCTTAAAAGACCCCTTAAAAATATTCATACTTATTACTTTTAAAATCCTGTTAAATTTGCATAAAACCGTATAAATACTTCCTACTGCAAAATAAAACAGTCCAAGGTGTGGCACAATAAAAATCTAAAAATATAGAGTCAGTGACACTGAAAATTCTAAACTTTTATTGCACACAGGAGTTTGCAGACTGTATTGTAAGCATGGTGATGGCAAAAAAAATTTAAGTGGGTCTCTTTAATGGATGCAGTATAACAACAGAAAGCAGTGGAGACTACTCTGGGCTAAGAATTAAAGATGTGGAATGTTTAATTATGATTTCAGTGAGGTGCAGTAGAACTGGCAAAATATGCCTATATAATATAAAATGTACACAGATTGAAAAAAGCACTAAGGCCTGAAAATGCGTCAAAAAAAAAAGTTCACATTTTTAAGACACCTTGACAGAATACAGAACAATAAAAATGAGTCCTCTAGGTTCTGTTGAGTTAATCAGATTCTCTGATTCCAGGACACCAGGGCAATAGTGATTTTTTTTTTATTTTTTATTTATATACATACATACATTCGAGGATGTGATGTTACAGTGCATTGTTATGTTTGTACAATTATTCCAATCAGTTGATATTAGGACAGCCTTTGTGGGGCAGTTTCTCTGGCATTCTGAGCCCTCTTTGTTTCTAAGTAATATTCTGTCAATGCATATGTTCTCCAGCCTGTGCTCTCTCTCTCTCTCTCTCTCTCTCTCTCTCTCTCTCTCTCTCCCCCCCCCCCCCCCCCCCCCCTTCTAAGTGAAAGTACCGCAGCATCTACAGTGATGTTGGGATCTTGAGTGGAAATGATATATAGAAGGCAAACACTTCTTGCAAATCAAAGGCTGCTGTGTGTGTGTCCCTGACAATGAGTTACTAATCAGGCTTTTCAGAATAGATGCTGTCCTGTGAGAGATGGATAAAAGAAGATAGAAAAGAGAAAGGTGCTGCTAGTGACAGGTTTTAACTCGCATGTGGACAGGAGCTGTATGTGAAAGGCTCTTTTGAAGAGAGTGGAGGACATTTGTCTGGATAGCTGTCTTCAGCTTACGACACGAAGGAGAGAATGGCCCGACTAAACTGGTGCTTTGCTACAGTGATCGGCTGGGGGAAGTTTCTCTTCTCTTGTTTTTTTCCTCTTAGGGTGACCCACAAGGAGAAGGTAAGACTTCTTGAAATGCTCAATGAACCTCAGCCTTTCTGTTTGCTTATTAGAGCATGGGAGATAAAATTATCATCTGAAAGCTTAGGTGCTCTTAAATAAACTGTATGTTTGCGGTACTTTAAAGGTTGCTAAATCTGCTTGCCATCTTGTGTCCTTTAGAGTACTACACACTAAATCTGTGCATAAATGTTTTTGCCCCTTTTTTTTTCTACTTTCAATTTCAAAATAGAACATGTAATGTTTGTGCATAAAGGCTAACCTGTAAAATTCAGATTCCTGTCTCTTTTCTGAAAAAGCCCAGTATGGGATGGGGATTCTTAACAGGAATAAACATTTGTATTTGTAAATGTTGTTCTACAGAATATCACATATGTATTGCATTAGTACACTGTAGGAAAATCTAGAATATGTCCTACAAAACTAACAAATTTTCTTAAAAGTCCCGGCCAATAGTAAGTAGATGGAAATGTTACTTTGATTGCAGGTTCAAACAAGAGAAAAGGGATGGTGATGTTAATCTAAATAACTGTGGTAAATTCTGCACATTCTGTGTCCCTGAATAAGAAACTGAAACAATGTTAGTGTCTCCACTGTAAAGCTTTTTCAGGCCGCTTGAGGTACTGATGTTTAAGGGGGCAGCATCAACACCTGCCTCCAGGAAGCTATCTGAACAGATTCTCAGCAATGGATATATATATATATATATAAATAAAACTGAGTATGTTTTTAGATAAATGTCATATAGCACAAAACTGCAGTGTGCTGAATTAATTGCTATATAAGGCTCAGGTTATACAACATCAATGCCTGTAGCATTAGTTTTCTGCAGTTTCTCAATATTTGGTCAGTGAAAATCAATTTTTACAAGGGTATAATTTCATTAGTTCTATAATGAACACCATTTCTGGGCACTTTACAGACACAGAACTAAAACATTTCAAATGTGTATCACATGTGAGGCTCAAGCAGATTAAGTATAATGCTCTGTGTCTTGCTTATGATTCACAGTCCATTTTAGCATTTTTAGCTTGTCGAAAAAAGTGATTTTAAGTGATTTTCATTTAGTCAAGGATAAGAGAATGAAGGCAAAACTGAGTGACATTATGAACAATGCTGCAGACTGAGCAGGAATACTTTTCAACCAACAAATTTGGCAGTAGTGTGTAAAGAAATGCTGCTGATGGTCCTCTATACCACAATAGCACTATACCTGCATAATACATTGTTTTTAAATAGATAGTTAAGGCACTATATGTATGTACTATAAAATATATATATATATATATATTTTTTATTTCAGTCACATTTTAACTATTGGTTTGAAATAGAGTACTTAGCAAAAGAACACCACTTACCTAAAATAAATTGAAACGTTTTTGCATTAGAGGAGTGCAGGTTGGTCTGATTTCCTGAAGTTTTTGTTGTTCCTCGCGATACTTCAAAGTTGTCACTTAGCACAAGTCATTTACATTAGGTCAATCAGTTTTAAAGTTAGCCTTTGACATCATGAGGCTGTGACTATGTCCACAAAGATATACCATATTACACCCTTAAATAATGGACTAAAAAATATTTGCTTACCTTTTACAAATTAACATTTCAGATTGTGATTTTTGCATGCATTTTCATGAATGATGACATTTTTTTCCCCATTGTGGGATTTTGCATGACTTTTTTGTGCAGCCCCTGCTTTGAGGTCAGAGACTAACTTTAAAGCTGATTTTGTTGAAAGCAAATGCTGACCTGCAACAACAGCTTAGAGGTTCCAATAGTTCCACTGTTGTTGCACGCTAGAAGAAAATGAAATCAGAAAATGTACGGTGGCTGTCAAAATGAATAAATGAAACGCAACAGGACCAAGTGCTGATCTCAGCTACTTTGCACTTGCATTGTTTTTTAACAGCTCTGAACTGCTTTGAAAGCTACAGAGATAATTGCATAACTGATGAGCTGGAAAAAAAATCCCAGATGATGTGTTGCCTATAACCTTGCTTTCAGTTTTTAAAGTAAAAACTGAAATGTGTATAACACATTCAGACCTGAGAAATCATCCATCTGAATATGGAGTTTAACTAAATGCACATGAAGCATAGCAATAAAATGAGGAAAATAATTAAAAGTATAACAACTTTAAAAAATACTAAAGTAAGAAAATGTGTTGGTAATGCATTTTATGCATTCAGTTTCTAACAAGGCAAAAATATTGAAAACAAGTGTAACTAGATTTCTTTCAGTAAACATTCCATTTTACCTTAAACTTTACTAATAGACATAATAATTGCACATCTGATGAGCTGCAGAATATTCCCAGATGAATGTTTCCTAAGATGTTGGCTTCCTTAGATGTTGCTTTCATTCTGTTTGAATGATTTAATTAATTACAAGTATAATAATTACCTCATCATACCAATGCTAATCCTATAATTATTACTGCTCCAACTAATTTTGATATTCTAATTGTAAAATTTCTCTATTTTGCCAGATGGTAAATAAATAATGGAGGTATGTTATGAAACAGAGGTACTGTAAGAGGTAAGCTTGGTTGCTTAGTAACTTAGCAATTTGCACATTAGTTGCAAGATGTAACACAAATACTGTTTTGTAATGGGACTGGAAGCTATTAAAATTTACATTCATGTACACACACAAACCCAATGAGAAACATGTATATATAAAATAAGATTTTTATTGGTTTCCTTTGCCCATCTTCCTGTCTTTATGCATCCATCCATCCATCCATCTCTATACTCACAGAAATCATGAATCCACAGTAAAAGATGGTGACATTACAGTATTCACGACTAAAAACTAAGCTCTGAATTAATTTCTCGCCCCTTGCCTTGTTATAAGTGGTCTAACTTTGGAAATGTTCCTTAAATCAAAAAAATGCAGTCCTAGTAATCTGGTTACCGTCTAGTCAGTGCTGTTTTACAGATTCCAACAAATCTTTGCCCTTGCTTTCAAACCTTATTAATACAATTGAGTCACTGCTGACCCAAGTTTCTATAATATTATATACATTAGATATATAAATGCAATGTAATGTTTTGAGAAAAGTAATTATACACATGTATTCCCAAATTTAATTAGTTCATTTTGGGTTTGTGGGTCCCCAGAACCTACCTGGATAAGGCAGAAAACAGCCCTGGACAGTCCATTGCAGAGTACACCAATGAACATAGCTACACGCACTCACACACACTCACACAAGGACTAATGTAAAGTTGCCCGCTATCCTAGCCAGCACATCTTTGGAGAGTTGGGAGAAAAACAGGAATACCCCAGTTAAATTCTAGGCAGACCCCCAGAAAGTATGCAAACACCATACAGATGACTAAGTTCTGAACTCAAACTCTAGAGGCTGTAACTGTGGTGTTACCTTGCCACTATAGAAAGATTAATATTTATTAAAATGAATAAATTACAAAATGCAATTCAATAATTACCGTATATAATTATTAAAGAAAAATGTAAAGTGCATTTTTTAACACTAATCCTGTTTTATAGCTATTTAAAATTTTGCAGTAACTGGCTGTTGGAAAGATGATGTAGCTAATTGCAGCCCAAATAGTTGATTAAACTGTAACAGGCTAAACACTTGCAGGTGCTTCTCATTTAAAATCCTCAGTTATACAGTGTTAGGTGTTATCTAAACTCCCTCCAGGACTACTCCTATGCCACACTTGGCTGAATTTTGTTTCAGCCAATTTGTCATGAGCCAGTTCTCACATGTAATTAGAATTCTAGCTTAAGGACCCAGCATTGCTGCTTGTCCTTGTTGCATTTGCAAGTTTAACCTTTCATTTTTTTGTTCTTTCTTTGCTTAGTCGTTGTGCTGTATATTTGAAGAATTTGGAGTTTTACAATTGGACAAAAGTAACATTTTCATTAGCTTATTAATTGTATTCACATTTCTTTTCAAATTTTTTTCTGTATGAGCCAGATCATTTGTCTTGGAGTTTTAATATTAATCCTTCTTAAAGATTCTGAAATTCTACTGCAAGTTCTGGGCAACAATTTCTTTCAAAGGTTTTGCTTCCTGAAAAATGTTTGGTGATTGTGATACATAGCTTCAAGCAGAACAGAAATATAACGTCCATTTGATGCATTTAGTGTGTTTAATCGCTTAATGATTCCAACACATTATGTTAGGTTAACTAAGCTAAAAATGTTTCATTGCTGATTTTCAGTTGTACTTGGTGTCTGTTACTTCTTTTTTCAGTAAGTGTGTTTACATACACACATGTACCCAGGTTAAGGAATAACCTAGTCAAGACAGAAAAAAACAATCAATCTGGGTTTATATGAGCAAGTATTCTTCTTGAGTTTTCCTTTGTCAAAATGCTCCAATGTCATTCAAATGCACAAAAAAAAGTTATCAGCCACTGTAAATATGAAAATAGGCATGATGGCTGTAATAATTTTCTTGTGGTTTATAAATATGTGTAGTAAACTGATGCTTTGTTTTTAGATTTCTGTTACCTAATTGCACCCAGAACATTGTTTTCTGCTTGGCTGTGCGATTGAACCCTGCGGAGGACGTGTGCTTCTTACTGTACTTTATACCCAGTGCTACTGGAATACTAAAAATTTCAGTATATTTAATGAGAAGTATTGCCCTAGGTTGCTCATTATTTTAAAAAATAATCAAGACTGTTTATCACACATTTTTATCAACTTGTGTTACCGAGTTTAGCAGTGTATGTTAAGCTCATCAACATAAATTTAGTGATTTCTGAACTATTTAGAAAGATTTATTTGGCCAGGCAAAGGAATAATGTGGTCACCCAAAAATGTACCTCTGAAAATGTATTTTGTGGATGCTTTTACCTGCATTTTTAAAGTAAATACATGCACATACTGCAAAATCCTAAACAGTAACCCGATTAAGGGTTTAGATGGCCACATAATCAGATTTTTTTGCAGAGAAATCTGCCTCTGTTAAACAAGTTTCTCAGAGGCCAATAGCTGGTTTCTCTAAGTGGAATAAGAATTTACAGGGCATTTTAGAAATCAGGCTTCTGTGGGCATCCGAGTTATTGATGGTCACATAAATTCAAAAACTGTTCAATAATGGTTGCTCTGATACCACTTTTTCATTGTTGCAATATCCTGGTGAAAACTTTTACCACGTTTGTCATCAACTGCACCAAGATTATCAGGGAAGTAGTCCAAGTGTGAATGCAGAAAATTAATCTTTAGCAACATTTAATAGTCACTATAGCCCCCTTTATAGTCACCTGGATGTGCTCCAGGTGCTTGCTGATGACCTTCCGGCGGCACTTCCTGGTGTGGCAGAAGTGCCGCACAAGCACGAAGCACTCTGGGAATCCCTGGAAGGTTGTTCCTCCACCTGCCCAGGTGTGGCGGAAGTGCAGATTTCCCGGGCTCCATGATACTCGGGGTTCCCCCTGGCAGCGGCCACATGCCCCAATGGGTTTGAGCCTCCTGGCTCTGTCCCCGTGGTCCCCTCATCATCCAGGGCGGTTGCTCCCTTGTGGCCTGGGGGACGTATAAACTGCCTCCCGGTCCTTCAAGGCGTCCCGGCTGGGTATGTCCCCCAGCCTCCTGCCACAGTGAACAATTCTGCAGAAATTCATTGACTTTTAGAGCATTCTCCCTCCTCATGCATCAACCCCCCCCACCACCCGTATGCAAGAGTATCTGGCTGCATTCTGCAACTGTCCAAGAAAGAGTACATACAGCATTGTATTGTGTCTCTTGTGCATTTTGGGGGTTGAGGACAGGCATAAGGCGCTAGAGTCTGAGTGAGTAGCCATGATCACCTGGCACATGTAATGATATGATTGCGATTTCATGAATAGTGCAGGCCATATGAAAAACTGAGGGATGGAACCAACAAGCCACCCATTACATAAAGTACCATCATATCTGCCAAAGTTACTTTGCTTCAAAATAAATAAATCCTGGTTTAACTAAGACCACTGAGGGATGTTTGCCAGGCTCATCGTGGCATCAAAGATGGCTTGTCCGTTAATGGAATATAACTGCTTACAGCCTCATTCTTACTGGGTGCCAATATAGCAGTACGAGTGCAGTAAAGTGCTCCGATTATGTTGGGATAACCAGACACTGCTGTAAATACTCCTTTTTATGTTGCCAAAAACATGTTATGTTTATTTTATGTATATACAGTACTTTCACACCATATGGAAACTGAATCTGGCACCTTGCTGGTTGGTTAATGGTCTTCTGTACAGAGGGCACAATGGAGTAAAGCTTGGCTGAGATATTCCAGTTCCTTGAAAAATGACAAGAGG
The DNA here is from genome assembly GCF_900747795.2 of Erpetoichthys calabaricus. NCBI lineage: Eukaryota > Metazoa > Chordata > Cladistia > Polypteriformes > Polypteridae > Erpetoichthys > Erpetoichthys calabaricus. The sequence goes on along the minus strand of NC_041401.2, from coordinate 147,988,333 downwards.
TATGCTATATAAACTAATCAAAGACCAAAGCAAGGGAACTAAAATACATGGTTAACGTCATAATTATCACTTTTGAGGTGTAATATGTTTGTCACATCAACGCACATTATAATAATGACTTGATGATATGAATTTTTTTATGCGCAAGTTTCCATGTAGCTGGTCTGGGTTTATTGCCTTACTTTATCAAAGGTGTCATTTCCCATTTTTCTCCAAAATGTTGGGTATGGATAGGCCGGAGTTGTCTTAAATATGGACAAGTTCTCCCATTTTGCACATCTTGACGTTGGCATGGAAATCTGCATACACATTTCATGCCACTTTTGTTCATACACAAGTTTTATAAATCTGACCCAAGGTGTCCACTCAAGGGTGTAACATTTTAGATGTTAAAAATTTTTTACAAATTGTTGATGCCTTTATAAAGGATGCTTTTTATTTTCTGCGTCCAGGTTGGTTATGGCTTGATTGACTGTTTTGGATTATGTAACACCAATCTTTTTACTCAACAATGAGATGTTTCTGACATACTTGTGGTTGCTTTGGAAATCCTGTGAAACTTAATTTTTTTTTTTTTAATTTTTGTCTGGCTTTTTGCCTAGTGCTTTGTCTTTAGATCATTTTGACTTTTTTAGTAAAATTTTTGCTTTTCTGCAAAACCTCATTTCCTGGTTGCTTTTTGAAATCGATTCTTTAAGGGCAATAATTTTGCCATCTATCCTTCAACATGCAGAACATTTTCCGCCTGTCTTTTAAAGGGCAGGCCTTTCTTTCAGTCTTGTGCAGATGACTGTATATGTGGGATTCAGTGGAATGCTGGACCATGATACCTCCAACTCCAAAGTCTGAAGTATCTCCATCAGTTTAAAAAGGAATAAACTTTTAAAGGACCTTCCTGGATTTGACAGATCACATAAATGGCATTAGTTTTCTTTAGATGGTGTAGCAATGAATGCAGTTGGAACAGAGACTTTTCCATTTTTACACATCTCAAGGAATGATTAACAAAGTGTATAAAGGTATGAGGCTTTTTAACTGTTATCAATCTTATATATAGGTTGAGTCAAAATTATTTTAACATTTGAATAGTGGAAACCATTCACAAAACATACTTAATATGTGCAAGATTTACAGGAATGTCTCAACCTGTTTGCCATCATGTTCAACACATGTACCATATGTGGCATATACAGTGCATCCGGAAAGTATTCACAGCGCATCACTTTTTCCACATTTTGTTATGTTACAGCCTTATTCCAAAATGGATTAAATTCATTTTTTTCGTCCGAATTCTACACACAACACCCCATAATGACAACGTGAAAAAAGTTTACTTGAGATTTTTGCAAATTTATTAAAAATAAAAAAATTGAGAGAGCACATTTACATTAAGTATTCACAGCCTTTGCCATGAAGCTCAAAATTGAGCTCAGGTGCATCCTGTTTCCCCTGATCATCCTTGAGATGTTTCTGCAGCTTAATTGGAGTCCACCTGTGGTAAATTCAGTTGATTGGACATGATTTGGAAAGGCACACACCTGTCTATATAAGGTCCCACAGTTGACAGTTCATGTCAGAGCACAAACCAAGCATGAAGTCAAAGGAATTGTCTGTAGACCTCCGAGACAGGATTGTCTCGAGGCACAAATCTGGGGAAGGTTACAGAAAAATTTCTGCTGGTTTGAAAGTGCCAATGAGCACAGTGGCCTCCATCATCGGTAAGTGGAAGTAGTTCGAAACCACCAGGACTCTTCCTAGAGCTGGCCGGCCATCTAAACTGAGCGAACGGGGGAGAAGGGCCTTAGTCAGGGAGGTGACCAAGAACCCGATGGTCACTCTATCAGAGCTCCAGAGGTCCTCTGTGGAGAGAGGAGAACCTTCCAGAAGGACAACCATCTCTGCAGCAATCCACCAATCAGGCCTGTATGGTAGAGTGGCCAGACGGAAGCCACTCCTTAGTAAAAGGCACATGGCAGCTGTCTGGAGTTTGGCAAAAGGCACCTGAAGGACTCTCAGACCATGAGAAGGAAAATTCTCTGGTCTGATGAGACAAAGATTGAACTCTTTGGTGTGAATGCCAGGTGTCACATTTGTAGGAAACCTGGCACCATCCCTACAGTGAAGCATGGTGGTGGCAGCATCATGCTGTGGGGATGTTTTTCAGCGGCAGGGACTGGGAGACTATTCAGGATAAAGGGAAAGATGACTGCAGCAATGTACAGAGACATCTTGGATGAAAACCTGCTCCAGAGCGCTCTTGACCTCAGCCTAGTGCGACGGTTCATCTTTCAGCAGGACAACGACCCTAAGCACACAGCCAAGATATCAAAGGAGTGGCTTCAGGACAACTCTGTGAATGTCCTTGAGTGGCCCAGCCAGAGCCCAGACTTGAATCCGATTGAACATCTCTGGAGAGATCTTAAAATGGCTGTGCACCGAAGCTTCCCATCCAACTTGATGGAGCTTGAGAGGTGCTGCAAAGAGAAATGTGTGACACTGGCCGAGGATAGGTGTGCCAAGCTTATGGCATCATATTCAAAAAGACTTGAGGCTGTAATTGCTGCCAAAGGTGCATCAACAAAGTATTGAGCAAAGGCTGTGAATACTAACGTACATGTGATTTCTCAGTTTTTTTATTTTTAATAAATTTTCAAAAACCTCAAGTAAACTTTTTTCACATTGTCATTATGGGGTGTTGTGTGCAGAATTCTGAGGAAAAAAAATGAATTTAATCCATTTTGGAATAAGGCTGTAACATAACAAAATGTGGAAAAAGTGATGCGCTGTAAATTGTCCACAAAAATTATATATAAGTATATACATAGCAGTACCATTAGTGTTAACATAATTTTGACTCGCCCTGTATAAAGCAGACTGCAATAATCTTGCGGTCTTTTATGTTATCATACAGTTGCCCTTTTAACCACAAGGGAGTGCCAGAGAGCCCCAGACACAGAAATACAATCCACAATATAAGAATATAAATACAATAAAGAGTTTGTATTCTACAAAACACCTTCCAATGAACTCCTCTCCAACGATTAGCCACAATCGTATATATAAAGCAGACTGTAATAGTTGACAATCTGAATGTTTCTGGTGTGCTCATTAAGAGCAACCGACAGTTTTATAATGAAAAACCCGTAGTATTTTTTGTCGTTTAATATTTGTTGTCTAGCTATTTTTATCTTGCATTATTCTTATTGTAACAATGCTGTAGTGGTAATGGAATTAAATCAACCTAATAATTATACTAATTTAATTGATTTTTTTTTTCATCGTCAAAAATTCTGCATGTAAAAACTTACTACACCACAAAACAAAAATTCATCTGTCAAATTGTTTTTTTATTACATTTTTCTCAAACAATTTAAAAAAAAACAAAAACTTTTTCCTCCTGGGCAATGCCGAGTATTTCAGCTAGTGTTATATAAAACTGAGAACCTTTTTATAAAGTAGGATTGAGCGAAAGTAAGGGATTTCATATTATGATCCTATCTGGAATCCTGTAACCCATACAAGGCTACAGGCTGTAAGGATCAACCTTTTTAAACTATAAAACCTAAGTTCTCTATGGAAGTCCTCCAGCTAAGTTGTTCTTGAGATTTTTTTCCTTTGTGAAGGAGTCTCTTCTGCTGGGATTTTAATTGAACAAATATACTTTTTGTTAGGCAGTAGCTGTGTAGTTTTTTGTTTGTCTTACACAATTCAGATATTTTTAAGCAGTCATCATGACCTTAATCAATATCAGTAAAGTCGAGAAGAAAACATCATTCTTAGTTTGGTTTATGGTTAGGCTTTTGTATACTAGAATAGCCAAGGATGACGAGATGTTTAGTCAAAACACTTGAATGAGAGATTTAGTCAATCAAACCAAGAACTGGTAAGGCTTATCTGCTGCTTTGACAGGAATTTCATAAGATTTAAGACTGTTTAGCCTATCAGCACCTCACTGTTAAATTTATTTCCCCTTTGGTTAAAAGTATCCTTATGTGCTCCAATTTTTGAGGCATCTGACAACTGACTATTAACTACCTCTGAAGTATTATTGCTATTTCCTTGTAACTTAATACCATATGTCTTCAGTTGACCTTTTTTCTGCAGTCCAATAAAAGACCTAAGTTAATTGACCTGCATTCTTTTGGTATGAGCAAAAAATTCACCAATTTATGTAGGCTGTTCCCGAGTGATAACTGAAGGTTTGTCCCACAAAACAATTAATGACTATTTTATTTTAATCTGTAACCTAGGTGGATCACTTTCTCTGTAAACTCCTTTAAATCTTTTCCCCAAATCCAATCCCAAAAGTTCATATTTTAGCTTATTGTTAAGCACATTTATGAAAATGGTATTAATGCCTTTAGGATCTATTCAAAAGTCACTGCAAGAATGTTTAAGACTATAAAATATTACATAACATAAGAATTCCTTCATTTATGTTCAGTTGGTGCTACACATTGACTGATCTTTATTTATTTATAAGGTGCATCAAAAACTGTTGACAACGCATCAAATTGATCATCCAAGCAAGACTTTAAACTTAATATACAGTGTCATAATGAACACAAAATTGAATGTAAAGTACACTGTTTCAACATTTTCAGGTAAAAATCAAATTGATGTAAATTGAGATTTAGGTTAAAAAGTTAAATAAAATTTCTGGTACCTGTGAGGCGACTTCTTCCTGTTGCTCAGTGACGCTAACTCCTTTAATTAAATGAGATTGTATAAAACACTTGTCAGATAATTTTAGTATAAGACAACAGGGGAAATGGACACAGTGGTCAGGAACATAGTAAAGGAAAGTCAAATTGGTCATTGAAGGTCAGCAGAATGTTTCCCCTCAGCATTGTCTGCAAAGTCATTCCAAACCCCACAAATCTGGTCATCTGGGTGTTGAGAGAAGACCTGGGCTGCAAGCAATGTGGAGAGCCATTCATTGAAAGAACAATAAAAGTATAACTGGATTTTTCTGAGTAAAACGTTTTTTAACTTTGTTCATACGCCAGGAATACTGTAATTATTCCTACTAAAAGCTGCATTTACAAAATATATTAAAGGTAATCGAGATATCGATATATGTTTAATAAGATAAATTGTAAAATCATGGAATTATAAATATTTTATCAACCTTTGAAATTCATTTATGAATTCAGTTTACTGTACCTAGAGAGGCATCACATACATAAATTTATGACAACAGGTACGATGCTTTTCACTGTCATTCACTTAAACAGTCTATTAATACACCGTTGCCACAATCCATCAACCCCAGCAATATAACTATGATTTATAATCGTGATTTAAATTGATTATATTTTATAATATCTAGTGGAGTACTTAGTAAGTGTAGCCATATTGGTACTTTATATAATAAAGATTGATTGACTGATTAGGTAACACAATTGTACTGTGTACAAGTAAGATGAAGTTTATAGATTACACATCTTTGTATGCTCACCATCATTTATTGTGGTATTGTTTCAGCTCTGGAAGAACCCATTACTTGAAATTTTATTAGGATAGCTTAAGTACATTAAAAAGAGGAATGGGGTAGAGGCAATCCATCCCTTTTTATTTATTTTCATTATACTGTAGCTGAATCCTTCTATCATTATTACATAAAAAAGCTATTTTCCATGTTTTGCCCGTTTTTTTTATAGATGATCCCAACTGCATAATGAATGCAACTAAAGTGTATACATGTAAAGCAAAATTACATGTTCTAAAAATTCTGGGAAACTAACAAGAGTATTTTCTACAGCTGTTTTTATTTTACCTCTGTATAGTTTTTACAGGGTAACTGTAGCCAGAATTAATGAAGAAATGTTTTCTTTTATGAACTGGAGACAATTGTATCATATGGTGTTTGAGTATCTTACATTCATCTGGCTCAACAATGTGCAGATTTTTTGATAAAATCAATTCTGCCTTTTGCATGTTAAAGTTGTTTTCATTATGTTTCTAAAACTAAATCCAGGCGTCATTCTTGAAATAAGATATATAAAACATCTGTTGTCCTTGAGCTGTAAATGAATGCTGAGTTGAGGTAAATTATAAAAGTAAGTTTTCCACAATGGTGTATTATAGAAATTGTCATAGAATGGGGTGTGGGATATGGCTGGCCTGTCACCCTGGCCAACACCCCCAGGCCGCCAGATGGAGCTGTCCCTGCTGCATGGAAGTGCCCCGAATACCAGCAGGGAATCATGGACGATGGAGTTTTCCTTTACAGCCCTGCTGGATATCACAGGGGCCAACAGATGACGCTGCAGGGAGGCCCAGAGAGGAGTTTGTGCCCTATAACCCGGAAGTTCGTCGTAGGCAAGTTCCGGGTTGAAGAAAAGGACTTTTTATCTGACCCGGAAGTGATAAGAAATCACATGGACTGTAGGATGGGAAACACTTCCGGGTCAGAAATATAAAAGGACTATGGGAAATCCAGACATGGAGCTGAGCTGGGTGGAAGGGTGGCAACGTGTCTGGAAGTGGAGGATTGGTTATTGTTTATTGATTATTGTTATTTATTATTATTGAGTATTGTGGAGAGGAGGGTGCTTTGTGCACTTATTTATAATAATAAATATTATATTTGGACTTTTACCTGGTGTCTGACGTCTAGTCTGAGGGTTCAAGGGGTCACGGAGACCTCTAGCTTTCACAGGGGTTTTGTGAAAACCCTTTACACCATAAACAAAATATAGACTTTTGCGTACCTTTTGCCTTCTGTCTTTCTAAATAGAAAAACAACAGGAACATATAAATATGAGGAGAAAAATACCATTTTAAATAAGCTGAAATGAAACAAATCCATGCTGCCGTTCTGGACCTGCTTACATTTTTTTCCTATCTGTCTGGTGTGGTGGCTTGGGGACTTCCCCACTGCTGTACAACACTTTAACCCATCTATTCTGACCTGTCATCACACCGTGGACTTGCTTTCTTTCACTTTCCAATTGTCCACCTTTCTCTTCCCATTGTTCTTCACTCTACAAACCTCAGGTCATAATGTAGCCTAATCTCATTTGGTGTCGCTTTTGCCCAAGCCGTGGACAAAGTGGCATTTACTCCCAAAGTAAACATTAAAAAAAACTGTCATAATTCAGTTCAGAGTTTCAGAGAGTTGGACCTTTGATGGGAAATATAAAAGTTGGATGTGGCACTACTGCATTGCAAGTCTCTCTCTCTCTCTCTCTCTGTCTCTCATGCACACACACACGCGTGCACACGCTGGGCCAATTTGTAGTCCTCGGGTAACTTAACAAACACATCTTTGGGAATGTGGGAGACCCATTAGAGTTCTCGGAGCAATATCCATGCAGACATAGGGGGAATGTGGAAATTTTACACAGCCAACATCGAGGCTTTGAATTTGAGCACAGGATTCTGTATATGTGAAGCAGCAGCACTCTCCATTATAAACCTTTTTAAATGATTGATTATGCAGTATAGAAGAGGTTGCTTAGACACATTCTGAGCCTACCATTTAGTGTTTATACACCAAAGAGCATTAATGATCACCAGCAAATTATAAACAGCATCATCTACTTAATTCTATCAAGCAGCCATTTATTGCAAGCACACATAGGAACCAAGCATTATGAATACTACAGTGTATTTTTTTAAAAATGTCTACCTGATCCCAGGCTGCATTCTGATAAACCTGGGATTTGCTTATTAACACATAAGTAAACAAAGAAATGTTACTTTTAAGCTTTAATCAGAGTTTCTGATCTCAGTGAGATACCTCACTAGAATGTATAAACTTGGTAAAGAGGAGCATAATAGTAATACAGAGTAATGACTCAGCTGTAGGATGAAACAAAATGTTGCTGTTTTCATAAGACAGTAAATTATGTGACCCATTATGAAGCATCTGAATTTGCCAAGGGATTATGGGTATATGCATGTGTGTTCCACATGGTAGACTTGTGGTGTGTCCTTCCTTAACACCTGATGCTGTTTGACTCCTTCTCAAGCTGCTTGAATATCCTGTGAAGAAGCATATTACAAAAATGAATCCATGGAAGGGTTGATGCAGTTTTCTATAACATTTCACATCACTCTAGTATTTGCTCTCAAGCAGACCATATTGGAGTTTCATGTAGGTCCTTGTGCAGATTAAAAAAATGTGTGCCATATGCTCATCATGCATTCCAAGTTTGATCGCTTCAAGCAATGCTTAAAGATGAGCCTACTGTGGTGTAGTTTTAAATCATTGCAGGTCTCCTGTTGCTAGATAAATAGTGCAGTCATTCATGTGTTTATCATATTCTACAAGAATTTTAGTTCAACAGTATGTATGCATAAAATATCATGAATAGAAATTCTCTCCCTTAAGGAGGTTAAAGAAAGAACCAGAAAAATACTTCCCACTCTCCTTTTTCGTATTTTCCCAAAGAATATAACTGAGATACTATAGATCTTTCTACAAGCACTTGTCTCCTGGTCCTTTCATGTGCTCTGCAAGTCTAAAATTAAGTCTGATATAAAATGTATTTTAACTTTGTTTTACTATAACAGACTGTCTGTCTAGATTATTTAATTTCTGTCTGCTTATGTATTTCAGCATAACCGGTTACAATACATGTGATGCCAGCCAACCTAGGATAGTGTGCCAGTCAATCACAGAACAAACACAACCATGCACACCAAATGTACATTGTGGTACTTTAAAGCAATTTAAAACACAGCCACACTCAAATAGTAGTAGTAACAGTTATAGTAGTAGCATTGTAACAAGTGTGGAATAAAGTGAAATTTTCACAACACTCCAAAAAAAATGTTAAATGGTGGATGGTTGGGTTAATGAGCTCACAATTTGTTACAACACAAATCTGAATAGGTATATATGTGTCCCACTGTCCATGTCCCAAACTTGCTTTTTCTGTGACAGAGTCAGGAGTATACATATGTAGGTAGCATCAAGTGCAAAGCATTGTAACCATAGCTGGACAAACCTATTCTTATCGGGCTAATTTAGACTCCTCATTTATCTTTTATGTCGAGTGAGAGCTGAATCTCATAGAGAAAACCTTCTTGGCAAATGGAGTAATGTTGAAATTTCACACAGGGATTGATGGTTCTAGAAATAAAATAGCATACACTAGGCTGTGATAGTGAAAGTCATATATATATTTTTTTAATCTTTATTTTGCCTTATACAATTTCTTGTATTAGGAATTTGTTTGTTTTTGCATACTCCTTGGGGTCAGAGCGCAGGGTCAGCCATTGTACAGCGCCTCTGGAGCAATTACAGGTTAAGGGTCTTGCTCAAGGGCCCAGCAGAGTACGATCTCTTTTTGGCAGTGACGGGGATTCGAACCGGCAACCTTCTGGATACCAGCACAGATCCAAAGCTACCATTCTCTTTGTGGAAACAGTTTTTTTTTTTTTTTTTTTTTTTTTTAACACACAAAGTATTTTTGAAGATCCATTCAGAATATCCATAGTTCAAAGTTATGATTCTTGTGATGTTGAAAGTGTAGATGGCCTTATGCTGCCAAAATAAAAAGAAATACAGAGCTTGTGTTCTTACTGAGCTGCATTGCATGTACTATGGAATACCAACTGTCCAAAAAGAAGCAAAATCCTTCAAGCATCTGTAGGAAAGAGTCATTACGTTCCAAGCTTGAACTCTTTTGAAAGTGTCCAGTCAGCCCCCCACTGTAATCCTAATTAATGAAGAAAGCACTCAATGCTGGTGCAGACTTTTTAACACAGAGAGGGACTGCTGACTAAATGCGACCTTACTGAGTATTTTTTTCTTTTCTGGAATTAATCTTCATCTATTGGCAGTTTAATAGCTCGGAGAGATGGTCTAGTCTGTTTTATTATTGGAGAGATCTAATCTATTTCTTCTCATTTAACTAATGACTTTAGATGTCATAAATTTAATGTTATACTGTGGAGACAAGCAAAGCATTATTTGTATTCTAACTTTCCTCATGGTTTGAACTTCTTAATATGAAAGCTGTGAGCAAGGAATGTTGACCACTGGGTCACCATGAGGCTGGTGACTATACGTCTTAATAAAATGTTAGGTTTTACTGTTTAACTAGTTTTTTTTTTTCATACTTTAAACCTGAAAAATTGTAATTAAAGTAATACAACTTAAAGTCAGAAATGAGAGTAATAGGTTCAATTACTAAGGAGGATACTGCTCATTTACTTGTATTAACAGTAACTGAAATATTATCAGAGAAAAAATTCTAAGGTCACCTTCAGGGTAATGGTTGAGCCATTTGGCTCTGTTAGTTTAAAGTGTAGCAAGATTAAAATAGGGACAGATCATTTCATGCCCTTATGTTTTACTTTTCATTTTACATATTTAACAGTGATTGCTTTCTACTTTCATATGTTTGTTTTCCTTTTAATATACATCTTTAGTTCTGCCTATATCTTTGAAGACATATGTATTTCATATAGAAAATTCTTTCTGCATTAAAGCTTTAAAGCTGAAATCCCTATTTGGATATATGAACTTTTCAACTCATGCTTCAAAACTCATCCCTGCTTGTTAAAACCAGTTGTTACTGGTTTGATAAAGAGGTAGATGTAATTAAATGCATATGTTTTGCATCAAGTAATTTTTTGGCTATTTTTAAGTATCATTCCACAAAGACGATCACATAATTAAGTTGAAATGAGTGCCATTTGTCTTTTGATCACTTTTGCAGAAGAAAGATGTGTGGGTATTATTCTAATGTGGTATTTTTCTTCACTTATACCGGTCTTCTTTGTTTATTTCTAACAAGAAGAATAACTTTTGTTTATGGTACTTCTTTTGATTTAAGTGTTCAATAAGAAAAAATCTTGTAATTATAGTCATTATGTAGACTGTACATACAGGCATAACCATCATAACACATACCAGAAGGTCAGTAAGCCAAGTCTAGTTAGTCGATCAATGAAGTCATTGCCAATAGTGCAGCTCTACCATTTAAACACCTTCCTCAAGAATCTTTGGCTTTTGGTTTATCATTTCTTAAGCTTCCTTAACGTTCTATTCATTTAATGTCAGAATATCTTAAGGCAGCATTCATAGACTATTCTACTGAAGGCAGCCATGGACTGTGCATTTCTGGTCATGTTTTCTCAAAGATTAGTTAATTAACTTGGCTTTGGCTTCAAATTGACTTTGTCTCTTTTCCGTATTAAAGATTACCATTGATCTCAAAGTAAGGAGATCTGAAATATCACCTCCATTCCTTTGGCAAGAACAGTCATTTATTCTTACCTGTGCAACAATAAGCCAGAATTGCACACATACATGGGCTTTATTTCCTCATCTGTAGCAATGTCTGAGCAAGTACAATGTGGAGCAACCCTCTTCTTTATCAAATAGATTTCTTCACATTATTTCCTCATGGGATGGACATTTCTGCCCAGTGCTTGGTGCACTAAATTTCTAATCTGCTTTGAAGAGCCTCTCTAACCAGAGTTTATTTTACAAACATTGACTATGTTCAGGCCACACTTTTTTAATACAGAAATAATGATGAAATGCTTTCTTCTTCCACCCATGGTTTGCATCTACATCTGTTCAAAGGTCTTGTCAGTTGATTCCCTTCATGTCATTTCACATCCAGATTTCAATTGACATTAGCTACAACTTTATATTGTGTGTATGTGTATGTGTGTATAGATATATAGATATATATACAGTATATTGGGACCACACTGGAATAGTTTGCAGCAATACGCTGTAGTCAGCTCATGCTCCCAACCTAAATAAGTAAAACAGCCACAGCTTTTTCTTAAATTTAACAATTACATTATAAAATGTGTGGATTACTTATAAGGACAGAACTCCATGTACTGTATGAGAAATAAAGTTTTGTTATAGAAATACACCATTTTATGGAAGTGACAGGTTAGATGCTGGCTTATTGCTTAATAGTGGTTCTTTCATCTTGCCATCTATCGGGTTCCATTGCTTGATAGGGTGATTCTTAAGTTTTTTCTGCTCACTGGTTGCTGTGCCTGAATTTTAGAAGTAACACTCAAATTCCCAGCATTTATAAATCTTTTTATTCCTCTTTTCAATTTTGACCATTTTTTACAATTAGACAATTTTATGATATATTTTACTCTAACAGGACTTTCTAAATTTAACATCCAGACTTATTCTTTACTTACCGGTAGCTTTGGCTTTTATGAAGCAGTCTTTGTTATTTTAGAATCGTCATGATATTTAGTGCCTTAGTCAATTTCCAACTGAGTACTTTTAATTTTGCAGTGATCCACCTTGAACCAGTTACGATTTGTGAACATATTAAGAAAACTACATCATCAGAGACATATTGTGGATTGCTGATTATTCTGCAGTTAATATTTCACTGTGACTATTCTGATATTCTGCACTTCTTTTAAATTATTTGAAAATAGAGGTTTTTAGAAAAGGTGAATGTTCAGTTAGTCCAATAATTATTGGTGAGAATTACATTAAAACGCTAAGGCCTGTCTGTGTCGAGTTCCTCAGAGCAATTTTATTGGTCTCATTTTCTTGGTCAGTTTGGCTTTGGCAACACTATCAAAAGAAGTATGAGTGTCAAGAGGAGATGATTCTGACTGAATGTGTCTGTATAACTTTTCCTGCGGGTATTCAAGTGTTCCTCCGTCATTCTCAAATACAGTACTTGCAATTTCAAATTGTTCCTGTTAGCATGTGTAGACTCAGCAATGAACTGGTGCACTGTCCGTGGTTATCTGCCTTGCATTGAGTTCCCTTGGAATTTGCTCTGGCTTCCCACAAGCTTGAATTGAACATAAAAATGTTTATGAATGGTATGTTAGTGTGCAGTTGTTACTTCTGTTGCCTCACAGCTCCTGTAGATTGGGTTCAGTGTAGAATGTGAATGTTGTCTCCAAAGCTTCCAACATAGGATCTGATCCCCATGGCCCTTGTCTTGGTGTTATCAGTCTAAAATATAGCATCTTCCACAGGGATGGATTTTCTCTAGTACACTAGTTTTCTCTCATATTCTAAAGATGTGTGTGCTTTATTATTGCCTCTAATAATAGACAGATTTACTGGATGTGAATGTGACTCTTGTATAAGCACTGTGTATATCCTGTTTGTACTCCAGCTTTCTCCCACTATCCAAAGATATTACAGAACTATTAGAGATTCTTTTTCTCAAAACTAATTTGTGTGATTAGTCCCAAAGCCGAAAGGATTTAAATTAATGGAGGTCAGTACACTTAGTTTCAGGACTGCTTGATTTTAGTACAAGGTTAGGAAGTGGCTTATTAGCCTCCATAAACTGTGCCCACTCTGAACTCTTTCTGGCCAGTGTGGAATGTCATCTGTTGAGCGAAGCTTCATATCCATGTAACATGTACTCAGTTCAGCAGATGGTTAATCCTATGTATATGCCTTTGGGATATAAGATGGACTTGTAGTACTCAATTTCTGGAGTTTCACTTGTAACTTAAAAAAAAAAAAAAAGCTTGCAGCTTTTTATTCATTTAACAGAAACAAGCTGTTGATATTAGTTGTATATATGATGCATTGCAAAAAAGATTGTAAAATCTTAAATCCACTCAGATTATGAAGAGTAGCAAAAAAAAAAACCTACAAACACTTGGTTGCATATTTTCAGTGAATGCTAAATTTGTTTGAATATGTTTTAATATGCTCTTACTCCTTGCAATCTTGACTGACTTCATTATTCAAGAAAATGACTGGATGGTGGTTTCAGGTGTTGTACAGGTACAATTTGGTTCTCTTTAATTACCGTATATATACTCGCGGATAAGTCGGGACTTGATTTTATCATATAATTTCTGGTATTTTATGTCGGTCATATAAGTCGAATGCGGAAAACTCACGCTATTGGTCCAAGAGATTAGGATATGCTAATGCCCACCTGAAAGAGTAACCACAGAGCGCACCTCCTTTTTTTTTTTTCCCCCTATGTATTGTGTCTACATGACCACATGGTAATACCCAAACTATTCCGAAGCAACGTTTGCACTGTTTTGTGCTTTTTTGTATCTCACAGCCTCATACACCTTTATCGTAAGAGCATCCCTTATCTACGATGGAGTGTTCGATCAGAAGAAAATATGAAGCTGGTTTTAAATTAAATGTCGTTGAAGTAGCAAAAGAAATTGGTAACTGTGCTACTGCAACAAAATTCGATGTGTCTAAGAAACTGATGTAAGATTGGAGGAGGCAAGAAAAAAATGTCGCATTTTTGAACAGGCGTATAAGTCGGGGTTTGGTTTTATGATTGATTTTTCAGGTTTCAAGACCCGACTTATACGCGAGTATGTAAGGTAAATGCTTGCTTTAAGGCTAGTGCTCTATAAATGTATATATTTTCACCCAAAGCATTCTTTCATTGTTCTTAAACTATGATGATTTATCCACACAATTGTACATATATTTTGAAGTGAACCTTTTAAAACTATCTGCTTTTGGCTGTAATGAAGAGGAAAAAAATATAAAAATATAGAACAACATGCTTCAGAAAAGGAAAAAAAATTGTTCAAATTGTCGTCTTGAAAAGTGAAACATTCAATCAACAATTTTATTTTTTATTTCTAAGAAACAAAGAGAGCTAAAAATGGAGGGTTTGGAGGCAGAGCAATCAAAGTTGTTAAAGAGGATTGAAAATGTTTGAAAATCAATTAGGTGATATGCATGGGCATTTGATAAGGTGAAAGTTAAAAGAACTAAGAGTTAAGTTTTTCTTTCATTGAGTGTTGAGAAAAGGTTTATATTCTCCCTTTCCTTTGCTAGGTGTCTTTGAATCTTTGTGAAAATGAATTGAAAGAAAATTATATATTATGATGAGGGGAGGTGATATATCCTGCATAGTATGGCTTGTTTTCAAACAGCTTAGAAAGTTTGTTTTTTTTTTCAAGAACTATTGAAAAATGTGTCCAGAATATGCTGTAATGTATGCCACTGGGTAAGTATGAAGCCCTCTGGATAATCTTCAGTTGCCAACAGAACCACCTAAATCAGTGGTGTTGGACATCTTGTATATTTACAAGTGATGCATTAACTTCTGTTGCAATGGAAACCCTGTGGTATTGAGAATCACTTTAGAATGTGAAGAGAACTTCTTGTGACTAATTAACCTAGAAATGATTACACCAGCAATAAAGCAAAGGGGCAGATTAACGGTATTCGTGTACATGATACAGGGATTACCAATAAGTAGATGCACATTTACTAGGGTATAATAAATTAGTCCCTGCAGTGTGACGAAACAGAGATGTGCTCCTGTTATTGAATTCCTTTTGTTGATAAAAAAGTACTAACAGGGCTGTGGAATACAGGGTGTCACCCTACTGGGCACCCTACGATTGCAAGAATTTGCTCTTGCTTGATTTAGGTCTTCAAAGGACAGATTGCTTAAAAGTTATGGGAAGAGGCATTCTTTTTTTTGGTTTGCAAGCCTCATTCAGTTTTTGTAGGGATGTTATCTGAGCCTCCAGCTCTTAGCTGAGCTATACAAGATATTCATGAATTCTCACGTGATTGGAATATCCAGAATAGGATTTGAAATATGTCATTTAATTATACAGTATGTGTTATGGTCCTATTTTTAGTGCTTCATAAAGAGTGAAGTGAAGCTGTACTGTAATACAGTGCAAAGAGTTTAATTTTAAGGAAGTAACCCAGAATATCGTATTCTTTTGTGTTCCTCACTGATGTTACTCATTAAAGTGTAATGCTTAAAAATGCATAGTGTTTATGTTCTTTTATATTATAAAGTTTGTAATATAGTTTTGTTATCTGTACGCCATATGTGGGATTTGGATTTTAGTTAGACCTTGACTTAAATTAAATGAGCTTGAGAATTGCATATTATGCTGTGTACCATATGTTAATGCATTAAAGACACAGCCACAATTAGTCTTGGCTGCAGTATTAAAAATTAAACATAAATATTTCACTACTGACTATATGTATGTTTACAGCCACATATGCAAGACGATCAGGGGGTGGCACAAACTGCTTTTGTCCTTGCCTCAGATGTTTATTAATGGTTATATTCACACTTTGTCCTTAGCAAAATCAGATGTCAGACTTCACGGTGAACCTGGCTAATCATGACGTGTCATTGTCTACCACAGAAGCACAGGAAATGGCACTGCAAGGAAAACAATAATAATAATGCAAAGGATGGCTTAAACATTCCTGCTGATAAATTTATAAGTTTATTGGGTTTATAGGGTCACGACTGACACAAGCACAAAGTACAGTGAAATTTTTACTTGTTTGTGCTAGTCAACAAGCAGTGTTTTGCCACTCCTTGGTACTATGATTAGTGAGTTTTTGATTATCTTCCTTGCCTGAAAAATCACTGTACATTATTATACCATTACAAAGAGGATACTAACAAGTGGTAATGAATCAGTATTTACTGATGCTAATTTACTGTACAATTACTGTATGTAGCCACTATCCTATAAATAGGTAATTATTATCACTGTCACCCTGCAACCCAATAACTGAATTAAATGGATTTGTTATGCTGTAATAGTAATACTATTTCTAGACATGAAATACAACCACAGTAACCAAAAAGACTCACAGGAAGTGTTTTACTAACTAATTTAACACAGGCTAGAATCACATTGAAGAAGTGACACAAAAAAATGCAACTATATTTCTATGGGACATTTTACTGTCATTAACATGGTGTCAAAGTAAAAGTTGCAAGAAAAAAATCATCAAACAAATAAGATTAGAAATGTGCAAACGAAATTCCAAAAAATAGTAAATGAGAATCAATATTCACTTACTTAACACAGATATACAAGTAATAGATAAACGAGAGTCCATTTTTATAATTGTTTTTAACTCTCGAACGATAAGTTCCAATACTCTTGTCAGATGGCCTGGGAGGATAGGCGGGGGGAAAAATCGAGTGGTTGCGAGGACAAGACAAAACTTTTTATTCTGCTGGAATCCAGGCACTTCCATGCAGGTGGCGCAAGTACATTGAGAAGAGTGAAGACTACATTGAGAAATGACATTATCAGTTTTGTTAAGGTTTGTTCCATTTTCTAATAAATCCCATTTTCTAACTTTAGCTTGACTCCCCTCATAGTATGGGTTACATTTATTTTAAATAATTTGAAGTGTTAAGCTAAAAACAATGTTTATAGATGTGGTCTCAGCCTCTGTTTACTGTACAGATATTAATGAGAAGTGCTAAACCTAAATGCTTAATTTGAAAGATGAGAAGGACCCCAAACCGAATGGAAGAAGCAGTAATCTTGTTCCCTGAAAGGCAAAACTAGAAGCTGTCCTAAATTTACACTAAGCAAGCCCAACAAAGAATAAACATTTTAAACCTATGAGAAAGCTGTGTTCTTATTTTAAGTGCAACTTAGAGTAGTATGTTAAGAGGTTTTGAAGAACTTCTCAAATAAACCACAGACAGAAATTTGTTTTGCCAGGTTTAGAAGGTAACTTTTTAAAAAAAAAAAATTAAAAAAAAAAGATAATTTCGATGAGTCAGGAGAATGTAGTTCGAGAGTTGGTTACTTTATATTAAGAGCATCATTTTTTTTAATCTTTTTTTGAATTTATTGAAAGTATAGAACATTCCATGCAATCAAGTCAAACTTAACAACTAAATTCAAATCAACTTCCACCCATGCAATAGCAAGGAAGGCCAACAGCCAGAGCAAAACCTGTTGAGAGAAGTAAAGAGAGAAAGGAGTCTTTTTCCCCAATATAAATCCTTTGTCTAAAATATTATTTATTTACTTTCTACCAGTTTTTAAAAACGTTTTGAACAGATCCTCTAAGTGAGAATTTTATTTTTTTCCAGTATCAAATAGTATATAACATCAGTTGCCCACTGCCTTAAGAGGTGGATTAGGATTCTTCCAGTTGAGCAAGATAAGTCTACGTGCTAGTAGTGAAGTAAAGGCAATTGGTTTGTTTGTATTTCTTCACTTTAAGCCCATCTGGAATACACCAAACACAGCTATTAATGGGTTAGGAGGGATTCTGACACCCAGGCTGTCTGATAGGTATTTAAAGATTTTCATCCAGAATGATGTTATTTTGGTGCATGCCCAAAATATGTGGCCTAGTGAGGCTAGAGCTCGATTGCAATGTTTGCAGGTTTGATCTTGCCCTGGAAACATTTTGGACAATTTTAAACGAGATAGATGTGCTCCATAAAAGGCTTTAAGTTGAATTATTGAATGCTTTGTGCATATGGAGTTAGAGTGAATTCTGTGCATGGCTCCCTTCCACTCTATTTCTGAAATATTGAGTAAGAGATCCTTTTCCTACTGTACCCAGGGATCTTTAAAAGGAAGGGACTTTAAAATGTTTTTATATATTGTAGAAATGCTGTCTGAGTCCCCAAGACTCATCAATATCTCTTCTGGAATAGAAGTAGGTGGGAGTTGAGGAAAATTGGGCAAATTTCATTTAGCAAAGTTTCTAATTTGGAGATAGTGGAAAAATTGTGTTGATGGGAGATTACATTTGGAGTGTCATTTGTTTATAGGATGTAAACACATTATTTATATTCAAATCTCTAAATGATGTAATTCCATATGTTTTCCAAACATTAAAAACGGCAAGTTCAAGAGGGTGGGAAGAGGTGGTTATCATGTAATGGTGCTAGAGATAAAATATTCTCTAACATAAAGTGCTTCCTACATTGGTTCCATATTCCTGAGTGAATGAAGGACAATTAGGTTGTTAGTATATTGATGATACCTTGTATTTTAACCCTAAGCTATGCTAATTCGCCTTAGCCTTAGTTTAACATACCCAGATAATTGTTTTAGAGGGTTCTTTCACTAGTTTGAGGGTCAGAGCACCACATACATCAAGTTATCTGATTATTGTTGAGTAGGTAAGAAAAAATCTATTTATGGCAGGATGGTGGTTCCATGTTAGAGATGCTGTATCCTGCACCCAGTAGTTGTCAATGTAAAGTTTGCACATTCTCCTTGTGTCTGCATGGGTTTTTGTTTAGATTCTCCACTTTTCAGATGTCAGTGTCCTTGCAGGATGCTGCATATTGTTTTTGCTACTGAAGTCCACAACTACAATATGGCTTATGTCATCACTAGACTGATGCTGTCAAATGCCAGCACCCAGTGTCACAGGTGTCTGCGTCTCTGTAAATAGAAAAGAGATGTGAAGAAAGAAATATTTAACATAATATAGGGGGAAGTACCCAGGCTAGTGCTAGGTTTTCTTGCTTTTTTCTGATATTTAGAATTTGACTTGTTTGTCCCTTGTGGTTTTATTGTTTGTATTGTTTTGGTTTGAGTTTTCTTACTCAGACCTTTTCCTATGCCTTTTAAAACATTCTTTTATCTCCTCCTCACATTCCTTACAATAATACATTGTCCTTTACACCTTTGATGGATTGGTGCCTCATCCAGAGCTGATACTTGTACGTTGTATCTGTTCACTGGAACTCTGAATTAGATTAAGCAGATGTGAGACTGTGTGAACCACTAGGGGGCATTGCAACACCTCAAACCCCAGGCACAACCACACAGACACATGTCCTGTGTTCAAATACAAGATTAATTGACAACAGTACCTTACAAAGGCTTCTTAGTCGTTGCATAAACACAAGCATTCTCTTCTCTCTCTTCTTTTTCTGTCTTTTATTCCTCTACTCCTCCCAGGTTAGTTTTGTCCTTGCACCAGCTTGCCTCGATGAGGTTGAGTGGCTTCTTTTATCTTGGACCTGGGAGTACTTCTAGTGCTAGGGCACAGCCTGTTGGGAGCACTTCAGGGTCAAATGGAAGTCCCACAAAGTAGGTATCTCAGATTCCAGCTACACCCACGAAACCCAACACAGCTGCTTTATGGAACTACAGTTTCCAGGATGCCTTGCATCTGTCTCTAGAGGAAACGTCGTCCCAGAATGCTGCCACCTAGTGGCAGGATATCTCTCCCATCCATCATCACACTGGCTTCCTGGCCAGGTAAGGATCTTCAGGCCATCCCTGCTGGGATGCCAACATGTCCACCTGCATATTGGCATCTTTTGTTGATCTTCTGGCAAGGACAGGGAACATCCCGCCATTTTTTATGCCCACTCATTGCCTTGTCCTCACAGCCAGGTAAGGGATTGGAACCCATCCTGATAGGGAAGTCAGCTCATGTGTGAATTTTTTCCTTATCTCTGCCTTCCTCTTTCTCTCTTTCTGCACAATACAGCTTTGCTCTTGGGCATATTAAGTCATCATCTCTCAAGTGAGACTGAAGGATTGTAGAGGAGATGAAAATCTGATGTTTGAATCCAGGTGTGACATGTTGACCACGCATTAAAATTCTCATTAGAATCACCACACAAGTTTTGGTTACCCCTGGACAACTAGAAGTGGTTTTACTGTTAAGTGAAAGTGTGTAGGAGCAGCAACAGCTCAGATACAAAATAGTAGACCACCCAAAGTCACTGAGCGGGGCCGCCAAGTGCTGAAGCTCATGGTGTGTAAAAATAACCTATTCTCTGTGGCATCACTCACAACAAAGTTAAAAATTGACTCTAGAAGAAACATCATCGCAACAATTGTGCCTTGGGTGCTTCATGAAATGTGTTCCCATGGCTGAGCAGCTGCACACAAGTCTAAGATCACTATACGCAATGCCAATCATTGGCTATAGTGGCGTAAAGCAGCAGTTTTCAACCTTTTTTTTTTGAGCTGTGGACCGCTTGAAGTATGAATAACTTCATTTGGACTTTGACAGGGGAGCGTCCATATTTATTAAAATTAAATTGTTGAACCACAAATTAAATATGTGACCCCTGCCCTTGCAGTTTCGAGTGACCAGGTTTATTAAAATTAGATATGTGAGCAAGGCGCAGTGGGTGGTAATCCCACTATGAGTTTCTGGCATCCAGATTTACTAACAATACAGCAGTTAGCAGTGAATGCCTTGCCTAATTTTCGCACAATTGGTTCCAATTGGGAAACTCTGTTGCAAAGTACACCACCATTGGACACTAGAGTGATGACTCATGCTTGACTTTTTGACAGTCAGATGGTTGAATCTGAGTTTGCCAGATGCCAAAAGAGCGCTACCTTCTGGATTAAGCAGTGCATACTGTAAAACTTGGTCAAGAATAATGAGCTGAGGGTGTTTTTTAGGGTTTCTGTTTTTTAGGGTACTGTTAATGCTATAGCATGCAAAGACATTTTAGACATTTGTGTGTTTCTGCCTTTGTGGCAACAGTTTGGGGAAGGCCTGTTTTCTGTTCCAGCACGATTATACCCCTGAACACAAAGCCAGATCCATACAGACACAGCTTGACAAGTTTGCTTAGTGGATCTCAAGTGGCCTGCACAGTGCCCATATCTCAGCCCTACTCAGCACCTTCAGGATGAATTGGATTATCAGTTGTGACCTAGGTCTTCTTGCGCAACATCAGTACTTGATGTTTTCTTCATCTCGCCTTATACAATTTCTTGTATTAGGAATTTTTTAGGTTTCGCATACCCCTTGGTGTCAGAGCGCAGGGTCAGCCATTGTACAGCGCCCCCTGGAGCAATTACAGGTTAAGGGTCTTGCTCAAGGGTCCAGCAGAGTAGGATCTCTTTTCGAACCGGCAACCTTCTGGATACCAGCACAGATCCTTAGCCTCAGAGCCACCACTTCTACCTTACAAATGGTCTTTTGTCTGAATGGGCACATATTCCCAGAGACCTACTCTAAAATCTTGTGGAAAGCCTACAAGGAAGAATGGAAGCTGTTATACTCGCAAAGAGTGGACAATTCCATATTAATGCCTGTGGTTTTGGACTGGGAAGTCCAATAAGCTCATATAGGTGTGATAGTCAGTTGTCCACAAATGTTTGGCCACATAGTGAATAAACTGCAAATATCCAGTCTGTAGCTGATTGTGAATGAATACCCTTGGGGGAAAAATGAATGAAAATAACAGAAGCTAAAGTGTGTCCCATTGAAGCCTTTGTGGAAAAACAGCTCTTTTTCCCACCAATTGAGTTTTCTTTTCCTGTGGATGGCCAGTGAAAATCTTGGAGACTTTTAACCCTAGCAGGTTAAAACTGTTAACTTACAAGGTAGTATAATTGTATAGTTCCATTCTTTTAAAGAAGGAAGAGAAAGTTCACTAATAATATTTAATTATAGATATTGTTATCTGCAGTTATTTCTATCATATGCACACAATCTGCAGAGAATTATAAAAGTTATTTCCTTGAGCCTTCTGTACCAGAAACGAAACAAATAATCAAATTTTTACTTGGATGACATTCCTTGAAAGCCGTCTATGATTTCTCCAAATTATGAGATTGAATAAAATAGAAAGGGATTAAAATGATTCCAGTGTTCATGAAATATTGTGGAAGGGAAAAGGAGCTCTAGAACCTTAGTTAAGGACACGTGATATGAAAGAAAATCTCAATGAAATAGACAGAGTGAGGAGCTGGAAGGAAGAGAAGGAGAGGAGGGGCTTGCTGGGAGACACGAGGGGGAGATTATTTTTTTTTTCTTTTCAAGTAAATGAGGCCCCATCTAGACACCGCCCCCCTCGCTTCTGAGGAGTTGAGTTGTCTGACCCCTAAAAGCACAGGAAAGTTTCAGAAAAAAGAGAGAAAGGGAGTGAGCCAGAGAGGATAACTGCAGCAGTTCTGAGAACTCCTGACAGAATGTCATGGATCTTTATTTCCAAAGAAGGAACAGAGTGGAATTACTAGGAAACTTTTCCAGGTTGATGAAAGGTTGAAAAAGAGGTCTCCTTGAGGATGCCGTCTGTGTCAGTTAGCTTGCCCCCTGGGCTAGCTGGCCAGGCCAGAACTTGGGTTTGTTTGTCCTGCATGTTCTGGGTAAGTGCGGTGTTTACTTGCAGTTTTTAGTGATGTGTGCAGGGTGAGGCTGAAGTGCATTAGAAGGAGCAGTGAGGTACCGTAACTGATAGAAAGGATGACTTGTATCTGGCTGTTGCATTCATGCACTACTGCCTGCTGTGCTTATTTATAGGGAATCTGTCTGTTTGGCTGTTCTCCTCAACTGTTCAGCTCTTGTAATAAACTGGGCAGTGAGACATTAACAAATACAGTTGGGACGCATTGCAAAGTAATATTTGTGTGTCAATTTTGGCGTACGTAGTTACAGGTAACATTGGACCGGTGCATGTTTATTAAGACATACATGTCAAGTTCAATGCCAAGATATCTAAATGTGTGTGTGTTTTTGTTAATAAGCAGAAACTAGAAATCTAACGCACTCATCTCAGGTAATTGCAAATGAACACCATGTAATATATCCATATGCTATTAAAACTTACTGTGAATGTTAAACTTCTGATGAAAACTTTGTTGCCTTGCAAGAACGTAAACAAATGTAAAAGACCAGAATTCATTTTATTGCTTCCTCACTATTTTATGCACTCTGGCAATATTATACATCTTGCAAGTGACAGTTTCTTGAGTACTTAAGACATCTTCAGTATGCTGTGGTCATTGTTTAGCCTGTTTGCAGATGTTGGCACTTTGTCTAAAACTTAGTCAAAACTTTCCAAAATCAGACAAACAGGTTAAGACCGAAAGTCTATTATATGAAACATTTTATTCTGAGTTTATTTTTCAAATCATTCAGAGAAATGCAGTGTGTACTATATTTTTTACTGTACTGCCCGAGTAGTGGTTTTCTGTTTTTTAAATTTTGTGTTTTTCTTAAACGCAATTGTTTCTTATGCAGTGGTACATGCATTCATCCCACATGGAGCTGCATTATTTTTTTCCACTGTTTAAGGACTGTTATACAAATATATTTATTTAAGAACCCTGGCAAAAACCACTGAGACAGTAGCCCCATTGACAAAAGGGTGCAAGCACAGAATAAAAGACTATTATGCAAAAAACATATCCTGAATGCATTCCAGCAGTTGAATACATAAACAATTCAAATTAGCATAAAGAGCAACATAATGAAAAGCATGAGGTGCTAGAACCAGTGCGGCTGACGTCTTGACTAAAAGCATCATTTCATGAAAAACTAGTGATCTTTAACTATTTACTAGTCACACTAGCTAAAAAAAATATATATATAAAGAATTCCTGGGGCGGTAATAGAAATTCTATATATTTTCCCTTTCTTTTTTTTAAGTAAACGTAGCACTTACATATAGTGCTTGTAATTATCCAGTCAATTTGCTTTATTTTATATAACATCATTCATAAAGTAGAGCATCACAATGCAGTTTACAAATAAAAAATATGTTTCAAAGTAAGAGATCTTTCCATTTCTTATTAGAATGTAGGGCATTTATTTTGGTTCCTCAGCATCAGGCTTACTGTTCACAAAGAGGAATTTTTTTTTTTTTAAATATGATGCAACATACAATAAAGGTTGCCTTTATACAGTATAAATAGTACTCGATATTGTACTGAAAAGTCAAGATCTAAAAGAGAAGTGACTACTAACCCAAAATGCAACAAATGCATTAGAAGTTGATTTCTTGGTGCTTTTTCCTTTTTGCTGTCATGAACTGTACCAGTTCCAAGCAGAAAATGAAGCAGACATCTGCTGGACTGGCCCCATCATGCAAGACATTTACAATATAAAACTTTCTTACCACTTGCATTTCCCGTTTTGCTTTTGAAGGTGACCCCTATTTCATTAATATAGATTAATATAGTTGAGTATCTGGTGCGATGGCATCTCCTTTCAGAATCTTTCTAGTTCTCTGATCTTGTTTTGTTTATATACCCATTTATACTCCTGATGGCCTCCAACAGCTCACTGATTCACTGGGAGTTAGGGAATAATTTTAAGTCTGAATTAAATAACCAAGAAATTGGTTTTGGGATTCATTAACTGCTGTTCGTTATTTAAAAATTGATATTAACTGCATATTTTCCTATAGTGATGGATTAATAGGCTTATTTCGCTTTATACAGTAGACTGGACTAGCGGGGGGAACTTTGTGTTTTTTGATGCAAATTTTTATTATATTAAACTTGTTTAATCTTGACATGAATTACTCATCCACATCTTACACCTTGACTGTGTGATTTTTCTAAGTGCCATGGATGCTTTGAGCACTGCCTCCTATTGGATTAACTGAGTTAAGTCTCATGAGGTGGAGGCTTACAGTATAATCCATTGATTTCTATAGTACACTAATATCAATATTCAATAAAGGAGAATTTTTCCCTTTCATAAACATTATTTATTTTAGCATTACCTAAGGCCACCCTGGTTAAAAATGATACTGTTGGTGAGAAATCAAATTCTAAAGTCATATCATTCATGCTATCTCCCTAAAGAAGCGTTTAGAGATATTGGAACAATTTAGCTGTTAATTAAGCACAGTAAGTGGATAAATACAGTATGCTTTGTGAGGAAAAGGGGGCACCACTGAGCCCCAAACACACATACA